>NC_061830.1:8604748-8607248 GCF_019202785.1 Penaeus chinensis
ACAGCCGTCCTCACACCTGCCTCACTCGCCCAATACGTCCAACCACCTCATTCTCCCTCATTATCTTCCGCTCGGACCACCCTCACGACGCGACGCGGATGGCGTATTCCCCTCATTACACTCCCCACCCTCATCCCCCCCTCCTCATCATCTTTCCCCTCATCTGTCTCCCTCGCAACATATTCCCCTCGGCGTTTCGACTGACCTTCAGACTGACACCATATTGCCTCTGTCATGGCCCCCCTCACTTCCCGCCCGCCCCCCCCCCTAACATCCCCTTACCCTCCCTCTTCCCGCAACCCCTCACCTCTCCCTCATATCCCTTCACGCCTTCTTCCCGTCCTATCTCCCCGCACCCCCTACCCCTAGCCTCCCTCACCCACCCATCCTCGCCCCTACTCCCACCCTCACATATACCCTACCTCATCCCTACCTGCCCTTCTCATCTCCTACACCCTCTCCCACCCTCTCCCTCCCTCTCCCCTCTCCCAGCACCCTCCCTCTCCCCGGTGGCATAAAGAGTCTAATCATCCCATTGTTTTCCCCTCTCGCTGAACACACACGCCGGCCATGATGAGGCCTATCGGAGGGGAAACCATCTGCCGCGCCGGGGGACGGGGAGGAGATAGGAGAGAGAGGGAGGAGGAAGAAGAGGAGGAGAGAGAGATAAAGGAAGGAGAAGAGGGGGGGAGGGAGAGAAAGGAACGGGGAGGCGAGGGAAGAGAGAGAGGGGGGAGGAGGGGGAGAAAGGGAGAAAAAGGAACGGCGAGGCGAGAGGGGGAAGAGGGGGAAGAGAGGGAGGGAGGGAGGGAGGGAGGAGGAAGAGAGGGAGGGAAGGAGGGAGGGAGGGCGGGAGAAAGGGAGAGGGAGAGAGAGAGAGAGAGAGAGAGAGAGAGAGAGAGAGAGAGAGAGAGAGAGAGAGAGAGAGAGAGAGAGAGAGAGAGAGGAAGAGAGAAGGAGAGAGAGAGAGAGAAGGAGAGAAAGGGAGAAGGAGTGAAAAAGAGAAGGAGAGGAGAGAGAGAAGGAGAGATAGAAGGAGAGGAGAGGAGAGGAGAGGAGAGGAGAGGAGAGAGAGAGAGAGAGAGATAGAGAGAGGGGGGGAGTGGGGGAGAGGAGATAACGGAGAGATGGAGAGAGACATGAGAGAGAGGGGAGTGGAGAGAGGAAGAGAACAGAAGGGAAAGAGGGCAGGAGGAAAGGATTAAGTGCAGTAAAAGGAATGGGGGCAGGCAAAGGAGGCGAGAAGAAAAGGTCAAGATATGAAGAGTGGGAGAGAGTGAGAACAAAAGGAGGGAAAAAGACACAGGGAGAGCGGGATAAGGAGAAACAAAAGTAGAAGCAGAAGGAAAAGGAAGGGAGAGGGAGAAAGCGAAAGGGACGGAGAACGAATAAAAAAAACAAAAAACAAAAAACAATCAGGGGAATTAACAGATGTACAAACACAATGAAAACGCATATGCAACTGTCGGTCGAATCTGCCCGCCACTACAAGCCAGACAATAATCTAATCTTAAAGGGAAAGAGGGAGGGGGAGTAATAAGAGACAAAAATATGGATAGATAGATAAATAGATAGATAGATAGATAGATATAGAGATAGATAGATAGACAGATAGATAGAGAGTGAGGGTTGGGGGCAGACAGAGTGGGACAGAGAGAGAGGAAGAATGAATGAATACTAAAGAGAAAGAGATAAAAAAAAGAAGAGAGAGAGAGAGTAAAAGAGAAAGAGAATGGGCAGATAATATAAGAAGATAAGCAAAATTTGCATCATAGCACGCACCCTCTGTTTACACACAATCTGCATGACTGGCCGGGAAAGGTCTCATGACACAGACAAAATGTTCCTACACCGTTTCGGACGCATCTTCAAAAATAAAAAAACACCTCGGCCATTTCTCCTTCTCAATTAATCCAAACTAAAAAAATAAGGTAGATTTTTTTAACCTTCATTAATTGACCCAATTATGAAATCTGCCAAATAAACCGATTCACCAAAATATTCGCCAAAATATTTAGCAAATTCGCGGCTAACATTACGAGTCGCTAATGGAGAATGCAACGGCCTGCGTACGTTTGATGGCTTCGAGAAGGTTCCCTCTCGCTCTTTTGTCTTCTTTTTTTAATCAAGGGGGGGGGGGGGTGAAGGGATTGCAGGGGGCGCTAAGCAAGGTGGAGACGGAGAGGAAGAGATAGATAGATAGATAGATAGATAGATAGATAGATATACAGATAGACAGATATGTAGATAAAAGAGGGAATAAGAGATAGATATATAAGTGAATAGATAGAAAGATAGATAGAGAGAGAGAAAAAGAGAGAGAAGAGAGAGTGGAGAGAGAGAAGAGAAACGAGAGAGAGAGAGAGAGAGAGAGAGAGAGAGAGAGAGAGAGAGAGAGAGAGAGAGAGAGAGAGAGAGAGAGAGAGAGAGAGAGACTGCTCTAACGCCAGTAGCACAAAGAGAGATAATTAGGTCAAAGCTAGACATCAATTTATTCATC
>NC_061830.1:8624748-8627248 GCF_019202785.1 Penaeus chinensis
TTAGCGAGTCGACCTTGCGTCTACGTGGTCGTAAACAACGGTACAGGCAAAAAAGAAAAATAATGATCCATTTAGTAGGTAATGACGCGATGATGGCAATAATTACAGGGACGAAGAGAGAGAGAGAGAGATAAATAGATAGATAGATAGATAGATAGAGAGAGAGGCAGGATGGACGAAGAGGGGAGAAGAGATAGATAGGGAGAAAAGGAGTGAGAGAGAACGGAAGAGAAAGAGAGAGAGGAAAAAAACAAAAAACGAGAGACAGAGAGAGCAATCGAGCATATCATACGAAGCCAGGAAGCCTGAGGTGCCATGAAGAGTGCCATAAAACACCGGTCGTGGCACTAACAGGTGGCAGAGAGTGCCGCGCGCTAATGGCTCCAAGGCAAACAAACTGCGTGCCGACTGACTACTCTTTGCAATTATGGATCACGACACACGCACATATATAGAAATACAAACGTGCATGCAATTGTAAACACAAATACACACACACACACACACACACACACACACACACACACACACACACACACACATACACACACCCGCGCGGGCTTACATAAATACAAAAAAGCATACACAGACATATAAACACACATACATCAATACATACATGCAAACGCAACCACACACACACACACACACACACACACACACAAATAAATTCATAAATTCTCACGAAAACAAACCACTCACACAACCATGCACACCTTCCCCTCCCCTTTATCCCTCCCCATAACATATTAATCGCTCCCCACATCACCCCCCCCCCCCCTCAAACAGCCACCTCCTCCTCCATCAACTAACCCAGACACCCCCTCCTCCCACATCCTCCCCACCAAACACCACCCCCCTCCCTCCATAACCCCCTTACCGCACCCCCACGCCTCCCTCCCTCCACCCCCACTTCCTCCCCCATACCCACACCTTTTCACCCCAGCCGGCGGACGCCCCGAGAAGCACGTGCTGGGAAAGGCCTATGGAACGAACGCAAGTCAGTTGAGGTTGAGGCGCGTGTGAAGGGCTGTGAAGGGCTCTTACCGGTTGGTGAGAGCGTCGGGAGGGGGGAGAGGGGAGAATGGGGAGGAAGGGGGGGAGGGGAGGAGGAAAGGGGGAGGAAGGGGGAGGAAGGGGGGAGGAAGGGAGGGAGGAAGGGGGGAATAAGAGGAGTAGGAGGAAGGGGGGGATAAGAGGAGACGGAGGAGGGGGAAGGAGGAGGAGGAGGAGGAGGAAGGAGATGGGGAGGATGAGAGAGAGACAGCAATATACTTAATAAATATGAAACTAATATACATATATTTTTTTTTCTAAATGGTACATAAGAACTGTATTCTCATTATCTCTCTTTTCTCTCTCTCTCTCTCTCTCTCTCTCTCTCTCTCTCTCTCTCTCTCTCTCTCTCTCTCTCTCTCCCTCCCCCTCCTACCCTCCCTCCCCCTCCTACCCTCCCTCCCCCTCCTACCCTCCCTCCCCCTCCTACCCTCCCCCCCTCCTACCCTCCCTCCCTGCCTCCCCTTCCCCTTCCCTCTCCTACCCTCCCTCCCTGCCTCCCCTTCCCCTTCCCTCTCCCACCCTACTTACCAACCCCCACTTCCCCGCCTCTTCCTGACTTTCCCCTTTTCCACCCTCATTTCCCCTCTCTCTCTCACACACCATACACAAGCGTACCTTTCAGGGGGTAACGATCACAATTTGTCAGCGTGTGCACGTGTCGGCGAGGCAGGTTGACCCAAAGGCCTTCAGGTGTTTGTGTTTGTGTTTGGGGGGCGGGGGGGAGGGGAGAAAGGAAAGGTGGGAAAGAAAAGAGGGGAGAAGGGGAGAGGATAGCAAGATAAAGGGGAAGGGGAGAGGGGGGAGAGAAAAGGTGGGAAAATAAATAGGGAGGAGGGGGAGAAAGGGAAGGGGGAAGGGGGAAGGGAGGAAGGAGGAGAGGGAAAGGGGGAGAGGGGAGAAAGGAAAGGGCGGAGAGGAAGAGGGTAAAGATTAAAGGAGAGAGACGGAGAGGGAGAGAGAGAGAGAGAGAGAGAGAGAGAGAGAGAGAGAGAGAGAGAGAGAGAGAGAGAGAGAGAGAGAGAGAGAGAGAGAGAGAGAGAGAGAGAGAGAGAGAGAGAGAGAGAGAGAGAGAGAGAGAGAGAGAGAGAGAGAGAGAGAGGCGTGAGGGGACATGAAAAGGGGGGGGGGGGGAGGAGGTAAGTGTGCCGGAGGTGACCAGCTTCCGGTAGGTCACGTGACCCGGGTCGCTCGGAGATACGCCAGTCGATATCGCTTTTATGTTAACGCTTTCAAGGCACGCGCTGCAAGGGTGGGGGAAGGATGGAAATTGGGGCGAGGCTGTGTGTGTGTGTGGGGGGGGGGGGAGGGGATGCGAAGGGGGGATGCTGGATTCCCCAAACCGATTTTTTAAAATATTCATATATTAATCTGAATATTTACTATCACCATCATGTCATTATCAAAAATGATAATGTCTTCATTTATCAATCAGAATATTTGT
>NC_061830.1:8632248-8634748 GCF_019202785.1 Penaeus chinensis
TCTCCTTCCCTTACCCTCCCTTGATTTTCTCTCAGTCTGCCCCCTGCCTTGTTTTCCTTCTCCTTCTCCTTCTCTCTTGTTCTCCCTTGCCTTTCTTCACCCTCCTTTGCTTTCCCTCACCCGACTTCACCTTCCCTCGCCCTGCTTTTCCTTGCCTCCCCCTCCCTCACCTTCCTCCACCCTCTGCCCCCTTCCCTTGCTTTCTAATACCATAACTTGCCTTACATTATCTCCCTCTCCCTCGCCTTTCTTTTCCCTCCCTCACTCACGTTCCCACACACCCTCTGCCCCCTTGCCTTGCTTTCTCATAATCTCCCTCACGTTCTCCCCCTCTCCCCCTCTCCCCTTCCCTTGCCTCCCCCCCATCTTCCCACACTCGGACGCCCATATTTACGTTAAGGATTCCTTCTCCGCGCACCTCCGACTCCTAAATTTCCTTCCCTCCTACACCTCTGACCTCCCGCCTCGCCTAGGTCGCTTGAATCTTCCTTCTTCGGAGTGTCTCGCTCTTCATCATTTTTCAATTATCTGTTCTTGGCCTTCTGTGTGCATGCATGCATGTACCTTTCTGTCTGTCTGCTTGCATCCCTCTCCCTATATATAGACACACACATACGTGTGTTTGTGTGTGTGTGTGTGTGTGTGTGTGTACGTATGGAGAGATGGACGTGTGTGTATATGTATATATCCCAGCCTCTCTCCCTCTCCCTCTCCTTTTCCATCTCCTTCTCAATTTTCTTTCACCCTCTCTCATATCCCCCCCCCCCGCTCCCCCTTCTCCTTTCCCACCTAAAAAAAAATTTCACTAAAACGACGAAAAACGAGAAAAAAGGGAGGAGGCGCATCATTAAGGGCGCTCATTAAGCCTGGGTCAGGATGCGCGACATGCCAAAGCGAGCGCCGAATGCTCGGGTCAGCGGCATGCCCTGAGTGCTTGCCAGGCCTTCCTTGATGGCAATTAATGCTCCGTGCGCGTGGCATATCTCGCACGCCATCATGCGCCGTGGGGAAGGGGTAGGTGGGGGAAGGGGTAGGTGGGGGTAGAGGCGGGTAGGGGCAGAGGCATGCTTCTGTGAGTGGGGGGTAGAGGGGGCATGCCTTGGTGGGTGGGGGTATAGGGGGTCATGCTTATGTGAGGAGGGGTAGAGCGGGAATTGTAGGGGGAGTGGGGGAGGAAGAGGTAGAGAAGAGAGGAAGAGGGAGAAGAGAGGAGAGAGCGAGAGATATCCGAGTAGGCGTAGGTGAGTATGAGAGGAGAAAGGGGGTATAAGAGAGAAGGGAGTAAGAAGAAAGAGGAGAAAGTAAGAGGGAAGAAGTTGAGCAGACAAGAAGAAAGAAGGGGGGGGGGGGTAATAAAGGAGGAGAGAGGATAAGAGGGGAAAGAGAAGGGATAAGAGGGGGAAAAAGTTATGAAAATAATGGAATAAGAGGGAGGTGGGGGTAAGCGGAAGATAGGAGTAGTGAGAAGAGGAAGGAGGAAGGAGAAAGAAAGGAGCTACAGGGGGTGGGGGTAGGAGGGTACGGAGGAGGGGGGGTCGAGTAATGTGAAGTGGGAGAGTAAGAGGAAAAGGAGGAGGGGGATGAAACGGAAGGGGGGAAGGAGAAAGGGGAGGAAGAGGAGGAGGGGTTGAGAAAAGGGGGTAGGAATAAAGTACAAGAACAAACGAAGAGGATGAAGGAAAGGGAAGAGGAAGAAGAAGGGGAAAGAGAGCAGTGGAGAGAAGACTCATCGGGTGGAACATCAATCAACTGAATTTAACTCTCTCTTGCCTCCGCCGCCATGACCGACTGATTCCACTCGCTTTTTCTTCTCTCTTCCCTTTTCTTGTCGCCTCATCTCATTTTCTATCATCTTTGTCTCATCGCGGAGGTCATGCACGACGCCCAGGATCGAGACCAATGAGCAAGCACATTGCATGACATCAGTGACCCAGACATACGCACAAAAACATGAGGGGGGGGGAGGGGGGGAGGGAGGGAGGGAGGGAGGGAGGGAGGGAGAGGGGGAGGGAGGGAGGGAGAGGGAGGGAGAGGGAGAGAGGGAGAGAAGGAAAGAGAGAGTGAGAGAGAGAAAGAGAGAGAGAGAGAGAGAGAGAGAGAGAGAGAGAGAGAGAGAGAGAGAGAGAGAGAGAGAGAGAGAGGAGGGTGGAGGAGGGAGAGGGAGGGAAGGAGGGATAGGAAGAGAGGGAGAGAGGAAGAGAGGGAGAGAGTGATAGAGGAAGAGAGGGAGAGAGGAAGAGAGAGAGAGAGAGAGAGAGAGGAAGAGAATGAGGAAGAGAGAGAGAGAGAGAGGAAGATAGATATGTAGATAGGGAGAGGTAATATACGAAGTGTGTAGTATGTGCGACAGACAAACACAGGCATACACTCGGACACAAACCGCACCGACGCACACACACCTTCCGCCTCCCCGCCCCACCCCTCTCTCTACCCCAGCCCCCCCAACATATGCAATCTGCAACTTTTACCAACAACGTCCACCTCAAGGAAGCCGCTCCTG
>NC_061830.1:8672248-8679748 GCF_019202785.1 Penaeus chinensis
CCGACCCCAACCTTTAACCCCCTTCGCCACTTGAAACACCCCCTCCCCCCCCCCCCCCCCTTTGCTTAAGAACCTCGCCCTTATTTGATGTAGTTCCTGAACAACGTCTCCCCGCGCCCCCTAGTTTCTGCCCTCCCCCCTCTCTTTGCTCCCATTCCCTTCGTGAAATCCCCAACTCCCCCCCCCCCCCCCCATCTCTTCCCTTGTCTCCTTTCTCTCTTCATAAGACACCTGAACTCCTCTATCCCCCCACCTACCCCCTCTACCCCATTCCCCTTTCTCCCTTCAAGACATACCCCGAACCTGACCTCCCCTTACCCTCTTGTCTCCTTCCCCTTTAGGAACCCCCCTTCCCTATTCCCGTGCCCTCTCTCCTCCTTTCCCTCCCCTCGATCCCGAAACACCCTACTCCTTTAACTTCCCCAACCACCTTGCCCACTCCCTAACTTTCCCCTTTCTCCACTAACTCCCTTTCCCCCATCCCCTCCTCCCCTACCCCCTTTTCTCCTCCCCTCCTCCCCCTACTCCCTTGCCTCTCCTCTCCTCCCCTCCCCCCATTCCTGACACCCCCCTCTCTAACTTCCCCCAACCACCCTCCCCTTAGGAAAAATCTCAACACCCCAACTTTTCCCTCACTCCTTTCTCCCTTTCCCCTTCTCTTTCTCCCTTTACTCCCTTGCCCCTCTCCTCCTTCTCGAAATCTCACCCTCCACCCCTCTTCTCCCTTTCGCCTGAGAACCCCTCTAACCCCCTCTCCCTTTCTCCCCCATTATAAAAAATCTCAACACTTTTCCCTAAATTTCCCCTTATTCCTTGCTCCCTCTACCCCCTTCCTCCTCCTCCTCCTCCTCCTCCTCCTCCTCCTCCTCCTCCCTTTCTTCCTTCTCCTCCCCCCCTTACCGACTTACCCCCCCCCCTCCTCCTTCAAGAAACCTCCCCCCCTCTTCTCCCTCTCGCCTGAGAACCGCAGCGCCAGACGATGGGCTCTGTGAACGCAATTAATTGACGGTAATAAAATTCTGTCAAGAAACGGGAGGAATTGTCCAGAATTAGTGGCATTATGAGTAATTTGGGATCATTATTATTATACACAAATTGGTAGGAGGGCTGGAATTAGGGAGGGAGGGAGGGAGGGAGGGAGGGAGGGAGGGAGGGGGGGAGGGAATACGGGGAGAGATGGAAAGATAGAAAGATACAGAACGATGGTGGGACGAATGAAACGAGAAATTTAATAAAAGGGTGATAAAATGAGAGGGAGTGAGCGAGACAGGAGAAGTGAGGAAGGTATGCAGAAGGAGGAGGAGGAGGAGGAGGAGGAGGAGGAGGAGGAGGAGGAGAGAGAGAATTCTAATGAAAGAAAAAAAAACGAAGAAAGCGAAAAACAGACAGACACACACACAGACAAAGACAGAAAAGGGAGATCACACGTACACACCCATTTCTTAATCCCATTACTGCTTTATCCTTGCATTTTGCAACATAAACCACGGGATTGGCGCCTTCCCCTCCTCCCCTCCTCCCCCCCACCCCCAACGAGAATCATTACCCGACAACACTTATTAATGTTGTTTTCAAATCGTTATATCCAGAATTATTATCTCTCTTCCTCTGTCATTATCATCATCGCAGTCGTCGTCATCACACTGGCCCCTTATCCCTTTATCTTCTTTACGGTCTACCATTCATTCTCCTTTATTTGCGACATTGCTACGGCAGCTCTGGGGTTTATTTATTTATTTAGTTCTTTTTTATACATATCCTTATTTCATCATTATCATTATGGTATTACTGTGGTCGTGCTTTTGGAATAGGGTCGTACTCTGTGACTCTTTTTCGACTGTGACCTTCCCTGCAATTTATCTTCATTCTATATTCGTTTGTTTATTCATCTATCTGTATATATATTTGTATTTACCTCCACATAGGAAATAAATCGGAAAGGCAAAACAAATGACGGACGACAAAAAAAACGACAGAGTTTTTTCATAACTTATGGCCGAGAAAGAAAAAAATAATAATGTACATAATAAGGCCTTTGACATGCGCATATGTAAGAATTAAACACTGACAGGAATGAAGTGTATAAAAAACAATCACAACTCCCAACAAAAAATAGCATAAAACATATTAAACGAACGAATAAAAAAATACACAGAACACAGAAAGCAAAAGAAAAGCATAAACAACACACACCTTAGAGACAAAAAGCACTCAAAACAAAACCGAAAACGACAACACGCAAAAACGTACACACACACACACACACACACACCCACACAAAGCCTCCCCGTCCCCCTACAGACCCCCCCCCCTCCACACACACACAACCCCCCACCCCCCACACAGAACCCACCTCCCCTCCCCACACACCGCTAGCGACGATGCACGATAATGACCCCAAAATGATTACCCAAAACTCGTCGCTAATAACCTCAAATCTTCACCAAACGTTGCATGCGCCGTCCATCAGCTGCATTGCAACTCACGTCACCTTATTGCACTGCAAGAGACCCCCGTGTTGATCATAGGCGACTGTCCAATTAGGGAGTCTGAGCGCGCCCTTGAAGCTGGAAAATACTAACAATGAATTCGTTTCCCTTTTTTTTTCTATTCTTAGCTTTTTTTTTTTTTTTTCTTCGTGATATTCATGTTTTAATTCCTTCGCTAATGGAAGAGAGAGATTTGTTACTTTCGAGGTTTTTAGGGATGAATTATGGGATTTGTAACAATGATAAATGTGATGATGGTGATGAGCAGCAGGAATACATAATGATAATTATGATGATGGCAATAATAATGGCAGTGATAATAGCAATGATGATAACGGTAAGGATGATGATGATGATGATGATGATGATGATGATGATAAAGATGATGATGAAGGTATGATGATGATGTTAATGTTCATGATGGTGACGATGACAATTGTGATGATGGTGATAACCATAGTAATGAAAATAATAATGAAAATAGTAACAACATCAACAACAACAACAACAACAATAATGTTAATAATAGCAACCTCAAAACATTATACAACTACAATAAAAAAAGCAACCACAGCAGAATCATGAAAAACAAATAAAATCCCAACACCACCAACAACAACAACAAATAAATCAAGCACGGCATAACAAAGAAGAAATAAACAAACGCATAAAAATAACAAGCAAAGAAAATCTATATCAAAATCGAAATGAAAACAAAACAAAAAAATGAAAATGAAGTCATAAACCAAGCTGGCGGCGTGTCAACAGGTGTATGCCGCGGAGGTCGACCCACTCTCTCTCTCACTCACTCTCACTCGCTCACTCGCTCGCTCACTCACTCGCGGCCGGGAATAAAAAGTGGCGAACTCTGCAACAGGTCAAATGCAAGCCTGCAACAGACGAATTACTTGATCACGCACGCCATCGCTCACTCACTCACTTATTCATTCATTTGCATACTCATCTTCTTACTCACGGGAAAGGGGCGAAAGGGGAGAGGGAGAGACAGGAAAGGGAGAAAGAGAGAGGGAGAGTGGGGGGAGGGATAAAGAGAGGGGAAAGAGAGAAAGAAAGGGGGAGAGGAAAAGGGAGAACGAGAGGAAGGAGAGTTGAAAGGGAGAACGAGAGGAGAGGGAGGAAGAGAAAGAGAGGAGTTGTGAAAGGAAATATAGAGAAAGTGAGAGAGGAAAGGGAGAAAGCGAAAAGGGAAAAAGAGAGAAGGAGAGGGGGAAAGGGATAAAATGAAAAGAAGGGGAGAGAGAAGAGTAAGAAGATGATAAATGGAAGGGGAGGAATGGAGGGCAGAGAAAGGAGGAAGTGAGAGAGTTGGAAAAGAAAGGGGGGAGGAATGAAGGAAAATAGACAAAATAAAGATCAAGATGAAAGGGGAAGTAAGAAAGGATGAAAAGGGAAGTACGAGAGAAAGAAAAAGGGAAGGGTAAAGATAGAGACGAGCGGGAGAGAAGGAGAGAAAGGGAAGGGCAGGGAAGAGGAAAGTGCAGGAAGTAAATTACAAAGGAAAATAAAATCAACACGAAACAAGGAAAAAAAAAAAAAAAAGAAAAAGGAAAGAAGGAAAAAAATAAATATAAAACAAAGAATCGTTGAACAAAGACCCAAATACACAACAACAACAAACAAAACAACAACAACAACAATAACAAATAAGTTAAATGGACAGGAAAAAAGGAATGAAAACTAGAAAGAGAGATAGTGATGATAAGCCGAGATAAGGAATAAGGATTAAGGTAAGGGACCCTGACAAGGTAATTGCGCAAAAATAGCGAATTATCATAAAATAAAATCCAGGCTACAATTTTGCCACGGATAAGAGAGGAGAGAGAGAGAGAGAGAGAGAGAGAGAGAGAGAGAGAGAGAGAGAGAGAGAGAGAGAGAGAGAGAGAGAGAGAGAGAGAGAGAGAGAGAGAGAGAGAGAGAGAGAGAGAGAGAGAGAGAAAGAGAGAGAGAGAAAGAGGGAGAGAGAAATGCTCGCTGACGTATGCACATATACATACACAGTGACGCGCATACAAATATACGCACACGTCACACACACATACATACGAACAACCATAAGCAAAGCGTCAGGAGGACAAATCTAACTCTTCACATAAACGCACTCATACTCATATGAGCAAGGGCACACACACACACGTACACACATACGTTTCTTCTTACACACGCATATAACCATAAAATACACAAATAATAACAGAGAAACACAAACAACCTGACAGACAGACAGGCAGACGGACAAGCAGACAGGGAGAATAACATCAAGTGTCACAAACCCCCAAATCCAGCCCCGAATCCTCTCCCAATCCGATTTGGCAGACATAATCGCCTTCCACCGATTAGGCAGGCGCGCGCGGCCAGAGTCTCGCGCAATTAGGACTTTTGCTTTCGCTCTCTTTGCGTGAATTTAAGGGGATTTAAGGGAGGAAAGGGAAAAGAGGGAAAATGGAAAAAAGGGGAAAAAGGAAGATATCAATCTTTGCGTGAATATAGGGGGGGGGAGGAGGGAAGGGGGAACGGGGGAAAGAGGAAAAGGGAAGGGAGTTAGAGATAAATAAAGAGGGAAAAGAAAGAGAATGGTGGAGAAGAGGAAGGAAGGAAGGAGGGAGGGAGGGAGGGAGGGAGGGAGGGAGGGAGGGAGGGAGGGAGGGAGGGAGGGAGGGAAGGGGAGGGGGAGGGAGAGGGAGAGAGAGACTAAAAGATAAAGCGGAAACAATTATAGAAATTGCGAGGAAACATTAAAAAAGAGAGGAAGAGAAGAAAAAAACATAAATAAACAAAAAAATACAAATAACGTGGGAAATCACGCCCACAAAAACAACAAAGAAAGGAGTAAAGAAAATAGCATGCCTACGAGAAAAAAAAACAGCAACATCTATTTACACACAAAAAGGGATTATAGAAACATCAATAAAAAAAAAAAAAGGTGTGGAAAAAAAATTCTTAGAAACAAATCCCTTGCATCAACCCCCCCTCCCCTTTTCCTTCCCCAACATCCCCCCCCACCCCACCTCTTTCCCTACTACCCCAACCGAACAAAACAAGAAGAGAAACAGAAACAAAAACAAATATAAATAAATAAATAAATAAATAAAATATAATACATACATAAAAATAAAAACGAAAAAAACACAACCACCAAGCGCAAACGCAGTCATCACAGCAGTCGTCCGGAGTCGTCTCAGTCGTCCTCCAGATGGCAATTACGTAAGCATGATGAATATACGCATCGCATGTACAGTTAGTCGTTGTTAGTGACACGGAACCGCCGCTTTAAACCCAGGAGGGATATGGTGGGGGGAGGGGGGGGGGTGAGGGGGTGAGGGGGGGGAAGTGGGGGGGTGGTGAGGGAAAGGGGAAAGGGAATCTGGGTGAGGGAAAGGGGAAAGGGAAATGGGGGAGGGAAAGGGGAAGAATGAGGACAAAGAGATTGGGAAAATGGAAAGGGGAAGGGAAAGGGACGGGGGGATAGGGAAAGAGAGGACAAATCGAGGAAGGATTGGGGAGAAAAGAGGGGAGCGAAAGAAGAACGGGGAGGGAAGAGAAATGGGGGGTTGGGGAGAAAGGGAAAGGGGTAGATGTTAGAGTAAAGAGGGAGAGGGATAGGAGGTAAAGGTGTGTATAGGGTGGGAGGGGGTAAGGTAACGGAAAGGGAGGAGGTAGGGAAGGGGGTAGGGAAGGAGGGATAGAGAGGGGGATTAAGATTTAATGCACTAGTTGGGGGAGGGCGACACATTGCCGGGGGGGGGGGTGTTAGTGCTAATATTCTAGGAAGAGACACAAAGGGTCAATGAGAGGGAGGTGGACAGGGAAAGGGGAAAGGAGAGGAAAGGAGAGGAAAGGAGAGTAAAGGAAAAACAAGGAAAATGGGAGGAGAAACGAGGATAAAGGAACAGATAGGTAGGATAAGGAACAGAAAGAGGAAGGAGCAGGAAGTCGAAAAAAAGAGGAAGAGGGAAAGGAAAAGAGCAAAAGAGGGAACACGAGAAAGAGAGAGAGAGAAAACGAGAAAGACTGCATATAAAGAAAAATACAAAAGAGAGAGACAGAGCCCGAGAAAGACAATGCCAATAGAATAAGATAAACAAAAATACAAAAGCGAGAAAGAGAGAAGGGAGAAGAAAAACACAAGAAACCACCCATGTCTTCGCGCTCGAGTTAATTCGGGTCAAGAGGATGCCATAACAACGATTGCGTATCGACGTAACTAAATATAATTAAATCCGGAAATAGACTCGAAAATAAATCACATTATCTTCCGCTGACAAATTTATTCGTAGATTGCTTTCAGTTATTTTCGTCTTGTTTGTTTCATTATTACTCTTTCTGGGATAATTATTCTCCATTTCTTCTCTTCAATTACCATTTAGCATAAACGTCCAGACGATTGTCGTCAAGATATCAATGAAAGATAATAATAAATTTAAGTTAAATATGAGGAATGAGGAAACTAGAATGACGATGATGATAATGATATTGATAATGATGATGATGTTGGTAATGATAATAATGATGATAACGATGATGATGATGATAATGATGATGATGATGATGATAACAATAATAATAATAACAATGATAATAACAACAACAACAATAATGATAATAATAATAATAATAATAATAATAATAATTATAATAATAATAATGATGACGAGGATGATGATGATAATAATAATAATAATAATAATAATAATAATAATGATGACGATGATAATGATAATGATAATGATGATGATGATGATGACGATGACAATGACTGAAAATGATTATCATTTTCACCGCTCGCATTTCTCCCTCTAAGCGTTCGGACGGAAAATAACGATTGTTATTTACCCATAATATTTTTCCTCGATCGTTACCATTTTCAAATAATATCCGTTTAATGCTCTCTCTTTCCCACGTTTTCTTCTCGATTTCAGCCTCTACTACAATAGAGAATAAGGGTGACGAAATCTTAACTTCATCACACTCATCACAAAGGAACGGATCATCA
>NC_061830.1:8700790-8713290 GCF_019202785.1 Penaeus chinensis
TATACACACACAGACAGACATACACATAATATATACATACATACATAAATACATACACACACATACAAAATACATACACACATACACAAATATACACAAAGCAAGACTAAGACATACACAAACAAACAACCCAAACACAACAAAACAAGCAGAACAAGGGCAAGGGGAAAGGGAGGGGGAGGGGGAGGGAAGGGGAGAGGAAAGGGAGGGGGGAGGTAAGGGGGGAAAGGAAGGAGGAGGGGAAGGTGGTGAAAAGGGTGGAAAACAGAGACGGAGAAGAGAGAGGAAGAGTGAAGAGTGGGGTGCAGAAAAAAAAAGAGAGAAGAGATGAGAAGAGAAGAGAAGAGAAGAGAAGAGAAGAGAAGTGAGGAGAAGAGAGGAGAAGAGAGGAGAAGAGAGGAGAAGAGAAGAGAAGAGAAGAGAAGAGATGAGAAGAGAAGAGAAGAGAAGAGAAGAGAAGTGAGGAGAAGAGAGGAGAAGAGAGGAGAAGAGAGGAGAAGAGAGGAGAAGAGAAGAGAAGAGAAGAGAAGAGAAGAGAAGAGAAGAGAAGAGAAGAGAAGAGAAGAGAAGAGAAGAGAAGAGAAGAGAAGAGAAGAGAAGAGAAGGGGGAGAGGGGGAGAGGGGAGGAAGGGGGGTGGGGGGCCAAGAGAACCCACAAGTGTCCTGAAAAGTGGGTCTGTGGCGCCACGTGGTTGCCTCGCTCAACATCAGTCGGGGATCATTGCAAGGGATGTGCTTCCTCTGTCTTCCTTGCTTCTTCCTCTTCTCTTTAGTCTTCTTTTATTTGTTCCCTTCCTTTTTTTTTACGGTTTTTATCATTCTTGCTCTTCTCTCTTATTCTTTTACTTCCTGTTTCTTCTTATCTTTACTGTTCTTATCATATTTCCTCTTCTTTTTATTCTTATTTCCAATTTCTTCTCTTTTTTTACTGTTCTTATCATTCATTATCCCTCTTCTCTTTATTCTTATTTTATTTATTTCCATCTTCCTTTTTCTTCTTCTTCTTCTTCTTTCTTTCTTGCTTCTCCATGTCTATTTCTTCCCATTTTACTAATTCCCTTCTTTTCTTTCTTAATTTCTTTCCCTTTTCTTTTTTCTACTTTTTTCTTCTTTACGCTCTTTTCCTTCTTCATCTTTCAACCGTTTATGATAATTACTAGCAGGATTAAAGTTAATTACAATTTCAACATCATTAGTATTATTATCACCATTATTACTATTATGTTTATAATTATTTATTTCTGTGATCATTATTTCTATTATTCATGTTGTTAACACATCAATATCATTATCATAATTATTATAATTATCATAATTATTCCTATTATCATTATTTTCATCATCATTACTACAATTATCATCCCTTTTCAATACCACCATCATTATAATTACCCTTTACTTCCCTTCTTTCGTTTACATGAACGATAACGATTTTCTCTTTCTAGTAAGCGAACGAGCGGAAATCTAAAGGCGAAAGGAACGTTAGGCAAGTCAGGTGTTTCTGCGTCCGACTCGCGTGTTACCGGAAGCGGGCAGGTGAGGGAACCAATGCAGACGTATGCATACACACTGAGGCAAGTACATCTACAGGGAGAACTACGCAGGCACACACAGACGCAACACACACGCAGGCACAAACACATACACACAGAGATGCAACACATACACACATACACACACACACAAACACACACACAAATATAAATACACACACAAACACACACAAACAAACAAATAAACACACAAGCAGCATCACCAACACTTTTTTATTCCGCATAATTAACATGGCAATAAATCAGGGATTAAAGAAAATGAGTAAAAAGTTAAGAGAAAACATCTTGTAACATAAGTCTCCTAAAAAAACGAAGCCATAAAAAACACAAAAAGAGGAAAAAAAGCAAAAGGCGACGAAAAAAAACAAAAATCTGAAAACAAAAATAAACACAAAAGAAACAAGGAAACAAAATACAAGGCGATGAAGAAACAAAACAACAACACCAAAAAACAAGACGAATAAATAGAGAAAGAAGAAAGAATGGAAAACAACAACGAGCAACAGGGAGAGAGGACGGAGGCTCCCGGCGGCGGAGATCCCCAGGCGAGGCTCCGGGCGGGGACTGGGCGGCCCACTCGCGCGCCGGCCTCGCTCTCGCCTTCCTCCGCCTCCCGGTTCTTCTTCCTCTTTCCTCTTTTCCTCGTCTTCTTCTTCCTCTTCTTCGGTCTTCTCTTCCTCTTCTTCCTCGTCTTCTTCTTCCTCTTCTTTCCTTTTTTCCTCGTCTTCTTCCTCTTCTTCGGTCTTCTCTTCCTCTTCTTTCCTTTTTTCCTCGTCTTCTTCTTCCTCTTCTTCGGTCTTCTCTTCTTCTTCTTCCTCGGTGTTCTCTGTCTCCTCTTCCCTCTCTAAATCTTCCTCCTTTCCCTCGGTCTTCTATGCGTCCTCTATTTCTTCCTCTTCCCTCTCTTCCCCATCTTCCTCGATCTTCTCTCCCTCCTCTTCCTCGGTCTCCTTTTCCTCGGTTTTCTCTACCTCCTTTATTCCTTCCTCCTCCCTCTCTTCCTTAATCTTATTTAATTATCTTTTTTTATTCCTTTTCTTCCTCAGTTTCATTTTCCTCCCCTTCCCTTTCTTCCTCGGCCTCCTCCTCTACCTCTTCCTCCTCCTCCTTTCTCTCTTTTCTTCCTTTGTCTTGTTTTATCCCAATTCCTCTGCTTCCTCCTTCTCCCCTTCTCTCTTTTCCTCTGCTTCCTTCCCCTCTTTCTGTTCTTCTCCCTTGTCTTCCTCCTCTCTCTCTCTCTCTCTCTCTCTCTCTCTCTCTCTCTCTCTCTCTCTCTCTCTCTCTCTCTCTCTCTCTCTCTCTCTCTCTCTCTCGTTATATATTTCTGTCCATTCTTCATTTCATTTTCCTTCTGATCATCACTGTCCTGATATAGTTAATACGAATCTATCTATATATCTATCTATCTACCTATCTATCCATCTATCTGTCCATCTATCTATGTCTATCAATCATACGAAAAAGTTCCGAAACTGACGAGAAAAGATGCCATAGAGACAATAAAATAAATAAATAGATAAATAAAGATAAACCGCGATGTTAAACAACTAAACAACGAAAAAATGATGACAGGAAAGAAGAGAACAAAGAAAATGAAGAAGAAACGTAAAAGGAAGAAAGCAAAAAAAAAAAAAAAAAAAAAAAAAATCGCCCCACTTCCACACCCCACAAAAACAAAAAATGTATATATATGCACACGCAAGAATGAGAAAGAAGAAGAGAAAAAAAGAAAAGAAAAGAAAGATTGCACACCTCCCCTTTCAATAAAAAAATAAAAAAAATTATAATAATAAGTAAATAAACAAATCAATAATAACAAAAACTCCGTGTACCGCCTGAGCGCCGGCCGAGGGAGCGCTTCGGCAACGTCTCCTTCGCAATCGCGGCGCTGGGCGGTGGTCATCATCTTCGGCATCTTTGGGTGAAAGGTGCGAGTGACGGCCTGCTTGCCTGCTTGCTTGCGGCGTACAAGCACTCACTTGCGCGGACGTAATCATTCACATACACGTTTACACATGAGGCAATTTACATGTTACATACATATTTTAACGCGCGTACACACAGGCGAGTATGCTTACAATGCGCGTAAACATTCCTCTCTAAATTAAAAAAGGTATAATAAAGTTATTCTTATGAAGCAAAACAAGGCCAATAAAGACGAAGAATGGATCAAATAATAATGAAAGTAATAACAAACAAACAAACAAAAAAAAAGACACACACTAATATATATATATATATATATATATATATATATATATACATATATATATATGTATATTATATATATATATACATATATATTATATATATAAATATATATATATATATATATATATATATTACATATATACATATAATAATAAATAAATAAAATACATACATAAAAAAAATAAAAAAGGATCCAGAAAGCAAAACTGAGCAAAAGGAGAAATAAATTCGAACCCTCAGATACGCAAGCAAGCAGGAAGCAGCATTCGACACAGGCCATAAATCACGCGCAACACCCAAGCAAACATGGGAGCTGCAGGAGAGTACAAATGAAGCAAAATACAATACAACAACAACAACAGTAATAAAGTAATAATGATAACAAAATTATGAAAAAAAATGCAAGAAAATAACAAAATATGCAAAAATGGAAATAAAAAAAAAAAAAAAAAATAAATGAGACAGAAAAAATGGTTTGAGATTCTGAGGAAATATAAACATTACAAAATGTGTAGAAAGGAATTCTTATGCAGCATTATGCAAAGAGACATTATAACAAACTAAATTTGCATACAGTTATCGCCGACAACGACAGCAGATGCCTGCTTGCGATATGTCGTTGGGACAAAGATGAAAATGCTAAGTTATGGATGTGGTGCTGGCAGGGATGAAGATGGTGGTGATAAGTGAGAGAGAGAGAGAAGAGAGAGAGAGAGAGAGAGAGAGAGAGAGAGAGAGAGAGAGAGAGAGAGAGAGAGAGAGAGGGAGGGAGGGAGGGAGGGAGGGAGGGAGGGGGGGGGAGGGAGAGGAAGAGGGAGAGAGGGAGAGAGAAAGAGAAAGGAGACAGAGAGAAAGAGAAAGAGAAAGAGAGAAGGGGAGGGTGAGGGTGAGAGGGAGGGACGGAGAGAGAGAGAGAAAGGGAGGGAGGTAGGGAGAGGGAATGGGAAGGAGAGGGGAGGGAAAGAAAAAGGAAGGGAGGGAGGGAGGGAGGGAGGGAGGGAGGGAGGGAGGGAGGGAGGAAGAGGGAGGGAGAGGGAGAGGGAGAGGGAGAGGGAGAGGGAGAGGGAGAGAGAGAGAGAGAGAGAGAGAGAGAGAGAGAGAAAGAGAAAAATAGAGAAAGAGAAACTGAGAAAGAAAGAAAGAAAGAAAGAGAGAGAAAAGAAACAAAGATAAAAAAAAACATACGTACGTCCCTCTCTATAATGCTTGGCAGTCGGCAAACACCAAGCGTTAACCAACCTATTCCGAAATGCCACGTAAGCATAAGTAAACGAATGGATAGATGAAAAAAGAAGAAGAGGAAGAAGAAGAGGGATGAGGAGGAGGAGGAGGAGGAGGAGGAAAAAGAGGAGGAGGAGGAGGAGGAGGAAAAAGAGGAGGAGGAGGAGGAGGAGGAGGAGGAGGAAGAGGAGGAGGAGAAGAGGGAGGAGGACGAGAGGAGGGAGGAGGACGAGAGGAGGGAGGAGGAGGAGGAGGAGGAGGAGGAGGAGGAGGAGGAGGAGGAGGAGAAGGAGGAGAGGGAGAAGAAGAATTGAAGAAGAAGAAGAAGAAGAAGAAGAAGAAGGAAGAGAATAGAAGAAGAAGAAGAAGAAGAAGAAGAAGAAGAAGAAGAAGAAGAAGAAGGAGAGGAAGCAAAAGAAGAAGAGGAAGCAAAAGAAGAAGAGGAAGAAAAAGAAGGAGAAGGCGAAGAGGAATGCAAAGAAGAAGGAAAACAAACAATCAAGACTGTCGAAATATAAACGCTCTAATAGCCACACGATACACGAGAAAAGAAAAAGAAAAACAAGAAGAGGAAGAGAAAGAAGAAGAGAAAGAAAATGAGGAGAAGTAGGAAGACGAGAGAACAAACCCCCAAAGTAGTCAAGGAAGACTAAAGATGTAAAGGATGAAGAAAGAGACGAAGGAATAGAAGAAGAGGAAAGAAAATGAAGCAAAAGGAAGAAGCAATTACCTTAACACTTGTCCATAAACTCCAATCAATCTGAAGTCTACGGGTTTTACAGCTTGGCCTTGAAACACGGAGATGCGATGCAGGTGTACGAAACGTGATGAAAAGGGGCTGCGAGATGTGAATGTTACGATAACAAAAAGGTGAAGAAGGAGAGGAAGAAGAAATCAAAACAAAAATAGAGAAAACACACACACAAGCTTAACAAAAAGATGAAAACACAAACACACACAAATAAATAAATAAAAAAAGTTTAATGAGCGACAAGACACTAGTTTCGAAATTCTTTTCGATATCATCTTCAGGTCGTATGAAATAATGCTAAAAATAATAATAATAATAATAATAATATTAATAATAAATACAAAATAAAAAAAGTGAACAAATTCTAGCTGTGTAGTGTAGAGCAAACGTAGCAAGGCGCATTTTATCTTCAACCTTTTTTTTTTTTTTTTTTTAATTGATGGACATTTAAAATCGATATAAAAAACGATCCAGCAGATGCTTGATATGTGACTTACAGATGTAGTTACCGAGAGCGTGTGGCACGTCGCTTGCTTTTGTCAGTACTACAATCTCCATGGTGTGCGTGTGTGCGAGTATGCGAGCGAGTGAGTGAGTGAGTGAGTGAGTGAGTGAGTGAGTGAGTGAGTCGGTAGGTGGGTGGGTGGGTGGGTGGGTGGGTGGGTGGGTGGGTGGGTGGGTAGGTAGGTAGGTAGGTAGGTAGGTAGGTAGGTAGGTAGGTAGGTAGGTAGGTAGGTGGGTGGGTGGGTGGGTAGGTGGGTAGGTGGGTAGGTGGGTAGGTGGGTAGGTGGGTAGGTGGGTGGGTGGGTATGTAGGTGGTTGGGTGGGTGGTTGAGTGGCGTGTGAACGAATGAGTGAGTAAATGAGCAAGTGAGTGAATAATGACTGAATGAGAGCAAGTGAAAAATGACTGAACGAGATAATGAGAGACTAAGTAAGCATGCAAGCAAGCGAGTGAGTAAGTGAGCGAGCGAATATGAACATACACATGCGCGTATTAACGTGTTCATGTAGGAGTAAACCCTCGTTTTCAGACACATCAGCAAATGTAACTGCATAATGACCCATAAAACCCGAATCAGCTCTGACTGACTTGCTAATAGCGGCTTTTAAGATTAAACGTTGTGGGAGGGGTTATTGTGGGGGAGGGGGGAGAGGGTGGTAAGGTGGGGGAATGGAGTGAGGGGGTGTGTGTGTGAGGGGGAAGCCCTTACGTTTAGATTAAATCTTGATACTTTTAATCATCGCTGTAATGCCTTATTTACGACGCTCTTCATCACTTTCCAAGATTACCGTAAAATAAAATAGTGCTCATGCGTCGGCATCACGACATGACTTGGCTGATATGTATACGTAATAATCGTATTTATTTCTTCGATAATCACTGACTCTGACGGTTAGGGTGGCTGACATGATTCCTTAACTTTTCATATTTGTACTGAACGCCTTTTCTACTTAAATACGAAACTATCTCTCTTAATGTATACTTCTAGGGAGAGAGAGAGAGAGAGAGAGAGAGAGAGAGAGAGAGAGAGAGAGAGAGAGAGAGAGAGGGAGGGAGAGGGAGAGAGAGAGAGAGAGAGAGAGAGAGAGAGAGAAGAGAGAGAGAGAGGAGAGAGAGAGAGAGAGAGAGAGAGAGAGAGAGAGAGAGAGAGAGATAGAGAGACGAGAGAGAGAGAGAGGGGGGGAGGGGAGGGAGGGGAGGGAGGGAGGGAGGGAGGGAGGGAGAGAGAGAGAGAGAGAGATAGGGAGATAGGGAGAGAGAGAGAGAGAGAGAGAGAGGAGAGAGAGAGAGAGAGAGAGAGAGAGAGAGAGAGAGAGAGAGAGAGAGAGAGAGAGAGAGAGAGGGAGAGAGAGAGGGAGAGGGAGAAGGAGGAGAGGGAGAGGGAGAGAAGAGGGAGAGAGAGAGAGAGAGAGAGAGAGATAGGGAGAGAGAGAGGGAGAGGGAGAAGGAGGAGAGGGAGAGGGAGAGAAGAAGAGGCGAGACGAGGCGAGAGAGGCGCGGCTGGGAGGGCGCTCCTGCCGTGGCGAGGAACAAAGCGGCCGTGATTGGGCAGTGGTCAGCCGAGCGTCTCACTCCCTCGTCAGCATCAGCGCACCTGGAGCCCGCGCCCTCACGCCCATACTCCCTCCTCTCCCCTCCTCTTTTATTTCTCTCTTTCTATTTCCTTTCTTCTCTTCTTTCCTCGCTTCCTTCTCGACTTTCCTTTCTTCTTCTTCTTCCTCCTACTCCTCTTTCCTTCTCTACCTCCTTATCTCTCCTTTCTTCTCCTTCTCGACCTCCTTCCTCTTCTCTTCCTCCTCTTTCATTTCTCTGCTTCCTTTGGTAATCTTTCACCATCCTTTATTGTTTATTCTCCCTTTTCTTTTTCGTTAAAAAACTTTCTCGCTTCTTTATTTGTTCCCTTCATCTCCCCAGTCATAATATTTATTTCCTATTTATTAATCTTTCTAAATTGTTTTCTCCTTCTCCTTCTTCCTCCTCTTCTTCCCTTTTCCATCATTCCCATCTGTTTCCATTGCTCAGTCCTCTTCTTCCTGATCTCCCATTCATCCGTTTTTATTTTTTTTTCTTACATAATTTCCCTTTATTTTCTTTTACTTTCCCTTCCTTATCCATTCCCCTCCTCCTTGCCATTATTCTCCTCCCACCTCTCTCTCTCTCCTCATATCCTCCTCTTCCCCCTACTCCTCCTCTTCCGTCTTCATCTTCATCTCCTCCTCTTCCTCTTCCTCCTCATTTTCCGAGAGGCACTTTCTATCTCGATTTCTCTTAATCAACGTGAGTTAATTACAACCGAGGAAAAAGTGGACTTCATTCCATGTTGGTGGAATGCGTTTCCAGGTATTTCGACTAAGGAAACGGGAAGACGTCTTCGCAAATGACTAAGCATTAGGAAACGGGTGAGTGCGAATGCAAACAACTCCAAAGTCACTATCACTATCATCATCTCCACTTGCATGATCATTTTCATTATCACTATTATGCCAATCATCATTATCATTATCCACATCCCAATCACCGTCATCATTATCCTTATCCCAATCACCATTATCATTAATTTCAACCATCACTTTCAACATCATCACCATTACAACCATTAATTCCATCAATAATTCCATTGTTATTAAGAGCTCCATGATTATCACCATCTCCATCACCACCATCTCCATCAACCGCCATCTCCATCACCACCATCTCCATCAACCGCCATCTCCATCACCACTATCTCCATCAACCACCATCTCCATCACCACCATCTCCATCAACCGCCATCTCCATCACCACCATCTCCATCAACCGCCATCTCCATCACCACCATCTCCATCAACCGCCATCTCCATCACCACCATCTCCATCAACCGCCATCTCCATCACCACCATCTCCATCAACCGCCAACACCGCCATTACGCAATATCGCTCCTACTTAATCATGAAAAAACACCTCCGCATCCACCTCCTCCACCTGTTTCCATCGGTTCCCGGGTAAGATTAATCGTGCAATTATCACCAAACAAAGTCGGCTTTTAAGCGTCTATAAAAATCAACTCCCTCCTCCCCCCTTCCCCTTCTTTCCACCACCTCCTCCTTCCTAGGCCTTCTCTGTGACCTTCGCTCTCCTTCTCCTCTTAGTCCCTCTCTTCTTTTTCTTCTTCATCTTCTTCTTCTTCTTCTTCTTCTTCTTCTTCTTCTTCTTCTTCTTCTTCTTCTTCTTCTTCTTCTTCTTCTTCTTCTCTCCATCTCTTCCTTGTCTCCCTCCTTCCTAAACCCCTCCACTAATTTCTCCTTCCATTCCTTTCCCCTTTCCCTCTCCTTCTTCACCATCCCATCCGCCCCACACCACCTTCCATTACCTCCCCCTCCCCCCTTTCCTACCCCCCACCCCCTCCCTCCCTCCCCCACCAGCCCCTTTCTTCGGGAGAGCAAAAAAATAACCCGAGATCAGCGGAGTGTGCGAAGCTGCTCGCACCATCTCGCTAACAATGACTCGCCACTAACCAGCTAATTTGTCAAAGTGGAGAGAGACGAGACGAGAGGAGAGGAGAGGAGAGGGGTTGGGATGAAGAAGGGGTGGGGAGGGGAGGGGAGGAGGTGGGAAGGGAGGGAGAGGAAGGGAGGGGGTAGTGGGGAAGGAGGTAAAGGGAGGGGTAGTGGGAGGGGAGGGAAAAGAAGAAGGGATGGGAGAGGAGGCGATGGGAAGGGAAGGGGGGAGAAGGTATTTGTGTGTCTGGGATGAGAAAGGGGTGAGAATGGAGATAAAAGGGAAAAGAATAAAGAGAGGCGGAGGTATGTCGTGAATGGGAGAAGAGGGGGATGATAAGGGAGAGATGGGGAAGCAAGGAGGAAGAGGCTTAGGAAGAAATGGAAGAAAATCTAAAACGAGGATGAAAGGAGAGAAAGGAGGAGCCAGGCGAAAAGAAGGAGGAGGAGGTAGAGGAGGAGAAAGAAAAAGAAATAAAAAACAATAAAAGAGAAAAAAGAAGAACAGAAGAAGGAGAATGAGAGGGAGGAGGAGAGGGCATCACCACGCCTGAGAGGGATCCCCGGCTGGTCGACTGGAACAAGGAATGCAGCAGCACGTTGGAACAATGGCTGGCGGCGGCGCTGGCCCTCGAGGATGGAACAATGGAACGGGGAGGCTGTGGTTGGCTGGAACAAGGAACGTGACATGCTGTTCCTCCGAGAAAAAAAAAATGCTGCTGCGAGAGGGAGAGGGGAAATGCCGAGAGAGAAAGGGTGACTGAGACAGACAGACTTTTTGACAAAGAGAGAGAGAGAGAGAGAGAGAGAGAGAGAGAGAGAGAGAGAGAGAGAGAGAGGAGAGAGAGAGAGAAGGGGGAGGGAGGGAGAGAGGGGAGAGGGAGGAAGAGAGGGGGGGGCGAGAGAGAGAGGGGGGGAGGGGAGGGAGAGGGAGGGAGGGAGGGAGGGAGGGAGGGAGGGAGGGAGGGAGAGAGAGAGAGAGAGAGAGAGAGAGAGAGAGAGAGAGAGAGAGAGAGAGAGAGAGAGAGAGAGAGAAGGGGGGGTGGAGAGGGAGGTAGGAAGAGAGAGGGAGTGAGAGGGGAGATGGAGAGAGAGGGGAGAGGAAGAGAGGGGGAGAGGGAGAGGGAGAGGGAGAGGGAGAGGGAGAGGGAGAGGGAGAGGGAGAGAGAGAGGGAGGGAGAGTAAGAGAGAGAGTAAAAGAGAGAAGGAAAAGAAAGAGTAAAAGAGAAAAAGAGAAAGACAGACAGACAGATAGACATAAACAGAGAAATAACTGCCACCCAAAAGGACCAAGAAGGGAAGAGAGAGCGGGGAGGGGGTGAGGAGGAGGAGGAGGAGGAGGAGCGATAGATCCTAGTCATCAAATTCGATAAAAAACAAGGCTACGAAAATACTAGACTGACCGCCATCACGATTCCCATTAACAAAGCACTCGCCAGACTTTTGTGTTGCTATGCCTTCTATGCCTTCTATCCGGTACTGATGCTAGATTTAACTCCCTATATGTACTTTTATTTACATGTAGGCCTATGTCTTATCTATGTCTATCTTATCCATTTATCTATTTCTCTGTCTATTAACTTATTATCCTCCCAGACTTCCCTATTTCCCCCTTTCCCTCCCCAACTTGCCTATCCCGCCCTTTCCCTCCCACTTCCCCCACCTCCCCAGATCCCCCCTCCTTCCCCTTCCAAACGACGAATTACATCGGCAATCACGGCGGCGATCAGTGACGAATCACCTCATTCACTCATCATCATCAAATAACCTAGTTCACTCATCATCATACTCATCTTTAACCTCTCATTCGGTCTTTTTCTAGCGTCAGGTGGGTGGGGAAATAGGGGAGGGGAGGGGACAGGGGAGAGGAAGGGGGAGGGGAGAGGGAAAATTGTAGGTGGGATATGCGGTGGCGAGAGAGGAGAGAGAGGAGAGAGAGGAGAGAGAGGAGACAGGGAGGGAGGGAGGGAGGGAGGGAGGGAGGGAGGGAGAGAGAGAGACAGAGAGAGAGAGAGAGAGAGCGGAGAACTGGAGAACTGGAGAACTGGAGAAAGAGGACGAGAGGAGAGAAAGAGAGAGAGAGAGAGAGAGAGAGAGAGAGAGAGAGAGAGAGAGAGAGAGAAAGAGAGCGGAGAACTGGAGAGAGGAGAGAGGAGAGAGGAAAAAGGAGAGAGAGAGAGAGAGAGAGAGAGAGAGAGAGGAGAGAGAGAGAGAGAGAGAGAGAGAGAGAGAGAGAGAGAGAGAGAGAGAGAGAGAGAGGAGAGAGAGAGAACTGGAGAGATGGAGAGAGAGGAGAGAGAGAGAGAGAGAGAGAGAGAGAGAGAGAGAGAGAGAGAGAGAGAGAGAGAGAGAGAGAGAGAGAGAGAGAGAGAGAGAAGGAGAGAAAGAGAGAGGAGAACTGGAGAACTGGAGAGAGGAGAGTAGAGCCGGGTAGGTGGAGAGGAACAGAAAATAATTAAAGAGAAGAAATTACACACAGAAAACACAAAGAAAGAAAAAGAAAAAAACAACAAAGAATCGTGCGCCCTGCCCAACCGGCGGTGACAGACTACAGGTGCCCCATCCGCCCCCCCCCCCCCCCCCCTTCCTCCAGCGGCCGGGGCAGGAATGCGGAGAACAAGCCTTCCGCGTCGACTTCGATTTTCCAAGTGATTTCAGAAATTACCCGGAATGTCAACCTCGGCCTCTATCCATCGGTCTGTCTGTACCTCCTTCCTTCTGTTTGCCTATTCGTCTGTCTGTCTGGTTCCTATCCTCTCTCTGTCTGTCTATTTGTCTGGA
>NC_061830.1:8720641-8733141 GCF_019202785.1 Penaeus chinensis
CGGCGACATGCCCAGCTTCCGGCCGCCCATTCACACGACCCGGCGCGCCGCTAACGGTCGTCGGCGGTCAGCGATGACGTCGTCGGGTGGGTATCCTGACGCGGATTATTGCTCACTGGGTTTATTTACTGTTTTATTTGTATTATTGTTAATCATCTATTATCTATTATCTATATTATTCATTATTTTTTATGCAGGGAGTACATATGCACACACCCAGGAGTACGGGCTTGTTCACATATGTGCACGAATGCACATACACCCACACGCAAATGGAGGGAAGCTCGAATAGAAGAGAGAAAGAGAGAGGGACACGGGAAAGACAGAGAGAGAGAAAAAAAAAGAAAGACGAGAAATTGAAAGAAATAACTGGAAATAGAACGAAAGAGAGAGAAGACATTCACAAACAGTGAAAGAGAGAGAGAAAGCAAAAGGAAAACGAATGAGGCGAGAAACCAACAAAGGGAAAGTAAGGTGCACAAAGGTCACAGGGAACCCGGGCACAGGAGACGTAAATGGGAATGATAAGCGAATATGGGAGGAAGGAGGGAGAGAGGGAAAGAGAAGGAAAGAGACAGGAGGGGAGAAATGGAAATGGGGTAAGGGAATGATGAATATAATTAAGGCAAGAGAGAGTGAACAAAACGGATACAAAAAAGACATTAAAATAAATTAACAAAATAATAATAATAATAAAACTAATAACGACAACATTAATGATAATAAAATAATAACTAAATGATAATAATAACTAAACGACCAATATTACAAATGATAATAATAATAATCACAATAACAATAAACAAATAAATAGCAATAGAGTAATTAAAACAATACTTACGACAAGAAACAAAGGTTTTAACACATTTCCCAAAATACTACAAAAATAATTAAAGCATGGATAATTTACGACGAAAACAAAAGAGAAAAAACGTACAAAATTTACGAACAATAAAAAAAGTAATTTAAGATATAAATACATTAAATATTAATTTTCTCGCTGTTTCTCTCTGAAAGGACATTGTAGTAAATAAAAATAGACGAATGGATAGATTAACTCGTGATTTTTATTGTTGTCATTATTCGTATTTATTACTTTTTTTTTGCGGAAATAAATAACTGACTTGAGACAATAAAATCTAATATATATCTATCTTTGTCTATCAAAAAATACATAAAAATAAATATAAGCATAAATCAACAGCTGAGGGAGAGGGATGTGGAATGAAAAAGGGAAACAAGTACAAACTAAAGAAAAAAGGAAGAGGAAAAGCGCAAAAAAGTGAAGGAACGAGTGAGAAAGGGAGCTAAGAGACCCAGGTTAATAGATAGATAGACAATTAGATATACAGATAGATGCTTAGACCGACAGACAGATATATAGAGATAGACAAATAGGGGGAGGGAGGGAGGGAGGGAGGGAGAGGGAGGGAGAGAGTGAGAGTGAGAGAGAGAGATAGACAGTTATAGACAGAGAGATAGACAGTTATAGATAGATAGATAAATAGATAAATAGAGAGTTTAAGAGAGAGCTAAACAAAAAGAAAGCACAACCAGAGAACCAGGAAGAGACAGAGAAGTGGAGGGGGGTGTGTGCAAAAACGAAAAAGAGAAAACCTGAGAGAGAGAATGAGAAAAGAAGAGCAAAAGGATATCGAGAGAAGGGAGGGTCCTGTTGGCGCCACTGTCCCTCCCTTCAACCCCTCCCTCCCACCAACCACTCCCTCCCTCCAACCCCTCCTCCTTCTAACCTCCCTCTGTCTTCCTCCTTCCCTCCTTCCCTCCCTCCCTCCCTCCCTCTCAAGCAGGTCGGAGTCCTTCTCGGCAGACAAAAAGGTCAAGGGAGGAAGGCCCGCTTAAGGAGTGAAGCCGAAAGTCTCGAGGAACCTGACGAAGGATGTGTATGCAAATGACCTCCGAGTGTCGCCGTAAGTCGCGCGAAGGATGTATATCATTTGGACGCTGCAAAAAGGGAGGCAGGCAGGGAGGGAGGGAGGGAGGGAGGGAGGGAGGGAGGGAGAGAGGGAGGGAGGGAATACGGGAGGGAGGGAATGAGAGTGAGGTGGGAAGGAGGAAGGGGGAGGAAGAAAGAGGAAGGAGATGGAAGGGAGGGAAGGAGGGAGAGAGGGAGGGAGGGAATGAAGGAGGAAGGAAGGGAAGGAATGAAGGAGTGAAGTGGAAAGGAGGGAAGGAGGAAGGAGGAAGGGAGGGAGGGAAGGAAGAAGGAGAAAGGGAGGGAGGAAGGGAAGGAGGAAGGAGGAAGGAGGAAGGGAGGGAGGGAAGGAGAGAGTGAGGTGGAAAGGAGAGAAGGAGGAAAAGGGAGGGAGGAGGAGGAAGGTAGGGAGGGAGGGAAGGAGTGAGGGTGAGAAGGAGGAATTGAGAGAGGAAGAAGGAGGAAGGGAAGAGGGAGGAGGGTGAGAAAAGGGAGGGAAAGGGAGGGGGCGTGGGAAGGAAGAGGGACGATGCAGAAAGAGAGGCAGGGAGAGAGGAAACGAAGGAGAAGGAGAGAGGAAAAGGGGGAGGAGAGAGGGAGTGAGGTGTGGGGGGGGGGGGGAGGAAGAAGGAGGAAGGGAAGAGGGAGGGAGGGTGAGAAAAGGGAGGAAAAGGGAGGGGGCGTGGGAAGGAAGAGGGACGATGCAGAAAGAGAGGCAGGGAGAGAGGAAACGAAGGAGAAGGAGAGAGGAAAAGGGGGAGGAGAGAGGGAGTGAGGTGTGGTGGGGAGGGACAGGGAGGGGAGAGAGGATGGGGAGAGATAGAGAAAGAGAGAGAGGAGGGGGAGGGGAGAGAGAGAGGGAGGGAGAGGGAGAGGGAGAGAAGAAGAGCGAGAGAGAGGAAGAGGGGAGAGATGCGGAGGGAGATGGATGAAGGGAGGGAGGGAGGGAGGGAGAGGGAGGGAGAGGGAGGGAGAGGAAGAGAGGAAGAGAGGAAGAGAGGCAGAGAGGAGAGAGAGAGAGAGGAGAGAAGAGAGAGAGAGAGGAGAGAAGAGAGGAGAGAGAGAAGAAGAGAGATGAGAGAGAGAGAGAAGAGAGGAACAGAGAGAGAGAGAGGAACACAGAGAGAGAGAGAGAGAGGAGAGGGAGAGAGAGAGAGGAGAAGAGAGAGAGAGAGAGAGAGAGAGAGAGAGAGACAAGAAGAAAGAGAGAAAAACAGAAAGAGAGAGAGAGAGAGAGAGAGAGAGACAGAGAGAAGAGAGAGAGAGAGAGAGAGAGAGAGAGACAGAAAGAAGAGAGAAAAACAGAAAAAGAGAGAGAGCGAGAGGCAGAAAGAGAGAGAAGAGAGAGAGAGAGAGAAGAGAGAAGAGTGAGAGAGAGAGAAAGAGAGAGAGAGAGAGAGAGAGAGATGAGGAGAGAGAGAGAGAAGAGCAGAGAGAGATGAGAGAGTAGACGAGAGATGAGAGAGAGTGAGAGAGAGAGAGAGGGGGAGAGAGAGAGTGAGAGAGTGAGAGAGAGAAGGAGAGAGAGCGAGAGAGAGAGAGAGTGAGAGAGAGATGAGAGGAGAGAGAGAGAGAGAGAGGAGGGAGAGAGAGGGAGAGAGAGAGGCAGGAAGAGGGGGAGGGAAGGAGGAGGGAGGGCTGGGTGGCCTCCCGCCGCAGCGTCGCCTTCTCTCTTTCGTTGGAGGGAGGGAGCGGGGGGGGGGCGAAAGAGAGATGGGAGGAAGGAAGAATAGTAAAAGGGTCGAAGGGAAAACAGTGAGATGGGGAAAGATGAGAGAAAGAAGAGGTATGAGAGGACGGGAAGAAAAGGATGAAAGAAAGGATATGGATAAGATAGGGGGGAAGGGAGAATAGGGAGAAAAGGGAAGGAGAGAAAGAGAAAATGTGATAAGGGGATGAAAGAGAGAAGTAGGAAAAGACGGTCAGACGAAAGGAGAAGGAAGAACAAAGGAAAAAAAATGTAGGAAAAGATGGAGAAGGAAAGAAGAGAGGAAAGAGGAACAGGCGTGAAAGTGGATAAGGAGGGCGATCACGGAAGATGGAAGTAGGATAGGAGAGAAAAACAGGAAAGAGGAAGTAATAGAAAAGAGAAAAGGAGTGAAAGCAAGGAGGGAAGACGGAAAAACAATGTGAGGAAAGACGGGAGAAAAAACAACAACAGCTGAAAACGAAAAACCGAGAAGAAAAGATAACGAATAATACAAAAACGGAAAAAAATAAAACGAGAAAAAAAGATAAAGAGAGAAGTACGAAAAAGAAATAAGACGCAAAGTAAACGCAAAAATCTTTATGTCTCGAAGGATTTTATAGTTAAACTTCAGACCTCTCTTTTACACCATTATTTGGCACAGACGGAACTAAAAAAAATAAAAAGAAAATAAAAAAAATATATATATATACACACTCGCCCCTTGCTTTTGTTTACGCGCTTAAAATAAATAAATAAACACCACACACACACGTGCAAAATAAACACAAAAATAAAAATGAAAGGAGCGACGAACGACGGGAAAAGGAATAATGACAATAATAAAAGTGACACAGACGAGCCAGAAGAACAGAAATCATAACAAGACTGAAGCATCGATCTTGTTCCTTAATGATAATGATACATGCAAGATGAATTACCTCCCGTGGGAAAGGGGGGGGGTGGGGTGGGGGAGGGAGAGGGGGTAAGGGGAAGGGGTAAAGGGAAGGGGAGAGGGAAGAGGGTAAGTGAGGGAGGGGCAAGGGGAGAAGGTAAGGGGAAGGGGGTGAGGGTACGGAGAGGGAGGGGGTAAGGGGGAAGGGGAAGAGAAAGAGGGTAAGGGGGTGAGGGTGGGGTGAGGGGGAAGGGGTAAAGGTGGGAGGAGTGGAGAGGGTGGGGGTAGGGGTAAGGGGGAGGGGGAGGGGGGGAGACGGGAAGACGTTAATGGGAGGGGGGTAAAGGGAGGAGGGAGAAGGGTGGGTTTAAATGGAAAAAAGACTAAACGAGGAGAAAAGTGGGACGAGAGGAAGAGAGAGAAAAGAAAGAGAGGAAAAAGGAAAGAGAGAGAAAGAGAAAGAGGGGAACAACAGAGAGGAAGAGAGGAAAGAGAGGAAAGATAGGGAAGAGAGAGAAAAATAAGAATAACAAGAGGAAAAAGAGAAAAGAAGAGGAAGAGAGAGAAGGAAAGAAGAAGAGAGGGAAAAAGAGGAAGGAGGGAAGAAGGAAGAGAGAGGAGAAAGAGAGAGAAAGAGAAAAAAAAACAAAAAGAGAGGAAAGAGAGAGAAAGAGAGAGGAAGAGAGGGAGAGGAGGGAAAAATAAGAGTAACAAAGAGAAAGAGGAAAGGGGAGGAAGAAGAGAGAAGGAAAGGAAAAAGAGGAGAGAGAAAAGGGGGAGGGGAAAGGGCGTGGAGAAAGGAGGAGAAAGAGAAAGAGAAAAAGAGGAGGGAAAGAAAGACACCGAGCCGCGGTGAGTGGGCACCGATGGCCCGACACAAAAAACAAGTCAGGCGGACGGAAACCCGGACGTGGGCAGACTTGCACTCTCGCTCATCCCCCTCCTCTCTCTCTCCCTTTTCCCCCCTTTCTCTCTTCTTCTCCTCTCTCTCTCTCTTCCTCTGTCCTCTCTCTCTCTCTCTCTCTCCTCTTCTCTTTTCTCTTCTCTCTCTCTCTCTCTTCCTCTCTCTTCTCTCCCCTTTCTTTTTCTTTTTCTTTCTCTCCTCTCTTTTCTCTCTCTTCTCTCTCTCTCCCTCTCTCTTTCCTCTCTTTCCCCCCTTCTTTATATATATATATATATAATAATTTAATATATATGTATAATATGTATGTTTATTTTATATGTATTTATATGTTAAAATATATGTATTACATGTATATATATGTATATATATATTTCATTATATTATATATATATATATATATTTATATATATATATTTTTAGGGGAAAGATGCGGAGAGGAGAAGAGAGAGGAAAAGAAGAGAGTGAGAGATGAGAGAGAGTGAGAGAGAGAGAGGAGAGAGAGAGAGTGAATTATCCAATTCTCTAACTCTCCTTCTCTTTCCCTTACACACATGCACGCACTCACGCACAGGGCGAAACCCTCTCCCCCCCACCCCCCCCCAACCCCGCCCCCTCACACGCCTTGCATTACAAACCCGATTAAATCTAAGAAGAGAGACATCCCGCTGTCCTCTTCCCTTTCTCTATCCTCTCTCTTATTCCTCTCCCCATCCCCTTCTCCCCCTCTTCCCTCACACCCCCAATTCAACTCCCTCCTCCTTTCAACTCTCCTTCCTTCTCCCTTCTCCCTTTTTTTCTTTCACTTTCTCCCTTCACGGCTACTCCTCTTCCTTCCCATTTTTCCCTCTCACTCTAACCCCCCCCCCCCCCCACTCACTCCTCCCTTCTATTCTCCCCTTTCACTCACCTCATTCCCCCAACTCCTTTCTCCCTTCTAACTTTCTTTTCTCCCTCTTCCCTCTCACCCCAAACCCTACTCCCTTCTCCCTTCCACTCCTCCCTCCTTCTAACTCCCCACCCCTATCCCTTCCCCACATTCAACTCCGCACACTCCGCCACTCTCCCTCCCTTTCAGGCTACAACCAATCCCTGTTCTCCCTCTCCCTGCCCCAACCTCTCCACTCCACTAACCTTCCCCTTCCCCTTCTTCCTCTTTTTCTTGTCTTTTTTCTTCTTCTTGTTCATGTTCTTGTTCTTGTTCTTCTCATTCCCCTTCCCCTTCTCCTCCTCCTACCACTCCTACCTCTCTCCCTCTCCCTCTCCCTCCCTCTCTCTCTCTCTCCCTCCCTCTCTCCCTCTCTCTCTCTCTCTCTCCCTCTCCTCCTCCTCCTCCCCCTCCCTCATCTCTAACCTCTCACCCTCCTCCCCCCTCCCCCACCCCTAACCTCCCCCCTCCCTCCTCCCCCTCCTCCTCTTCCACCCTCCCCCACCCCTAACCTCTCCCCCCCATCCCCCTCTCCCCTAACCCCACTCCCCTCCTCCTCCCCCTCCCCTTCCCCCCTCCTTCCCCACCACGTACAACCTCCGGGTCCGTGAAAGGAAGCCAGTTCTGTCCTCAACTCCCTCTTGCCTTTTTCACGGACAGAAGTGAACGTCCACGAACACGACAGAGGATGGCGGCGGTTCGGGTGGAGATACTGATGGGGAATCAGAAATGGTGAGGATGGCGGTCATCAAAATGGTCACATTAAGATCGATAATTGATGGTTATAATGGTGGCGATATGGTGGTGGTGGTGGGTGGTGGTGGTGGTGATGTGGTGGTGATGGTGATTGTGATGATGGTGGTGATGGTGATGGTGATTGTGATTGTGATGATGATGGTGATGATGATGATGATGATGGTGATGATGATGATGATGATGATGATGATGATGATGATGATGATGATGATGATGATGATGATGGTGGTGGTGATGCTGCTGCTGTTGATGATGATAGACTAATAACAAAAATAATAATTAAAAATATAGTTAATACTGACATTTACGAAAGACTAACAACAAGACCAACAACAAAACTATATCAAGAGGACACAGGTAAAGATGATGATAGTGATAACACAACGACAATGACAATCAATAAAAAACAAGAAAGAAAAAAAAAAAACGAAAAATATATATTTAATAAATAAACCTTGACAGAAAGACCTCCCCCCCCCCCCCCCTCGAAAAAATTCTACGAGCTTTATCGGTATCTCTGCATTTTACATATTTACCCAAATTTGCCTCCCCCGGGCGCCACTTGCCCTAGCCGCCCGTGCTGTGCCCTACCCGTCTCTGCCTTACGCACTTGCCCACGCGCCGCGCTGCCTTATGCCGCTCGCTCTCGTAGTTTGTCTGTCTGTCTCTCTCTCTCTCTCTCTCTCTCTCTCTCTCTCTCTCTCTCTCTCTCTCACTCACTCTTTCTCTCTCTCTTTCTCTTATTCTCTTTCTCTTATTCTCTTTCTCTTTCTATCTCTCTCTTTCTCTCTTTACCTCTCTTTCTCTCTCTCTGTCATCGTATTCTCTACCCCCACTCCCTTTCGGTCTCTTCTTCAATAATGATGATGATAACAACAACAACAATAATAATTACAGCAACAACAATAATAATAAGAATAAGAATAAAAATAATAACAATAACAACAACAATAATAATAATAATAATAATAACAATAATAATAATAACAACAATAATAATACTAATAATAACAACAATACTACTACTACTAATAATAACAATAATAATAATAATAACAAAAATAATAACAAAAAAAATAATAATAATAACAATAATAACAATGACAATAATAACACTAACAACAACGATAAACAAGAATCACCGTCACGCCGAGGGCCGACAGACCTCGCCCCCGAAGCGTCTCCCTCCGCGGGCCGATCTGGGCGATAAACCGTAGCAGGAGTGAGTCGCCGCGTTTTAATTCCTGTTCTTTTCCCTTAAATTTCATTCCCTTACTATTGATTACTATTATTGTTATCCTAGTGCTACTGCTACTATTATTACTTACTCCTATTATTATCATTCTAATCATCATCATTATATAAACATTATTCTTATTATTATCATTATCATCCTCACTATCATTATAACTATGCTTATCGTCTCTTTTATTCACCCTCCTTTTCAACGAAATAAAACAAGCACGCAAATAAAATTATCAAGAAAAAAATCAACAAAATAAAATAAATATAAGATTCGAGAAAAAGGAACGAACACATGCACACCCACGCATGTTGCAAGACGGGAGACGTTTGCACTCTGCAGTGGCAAGCTCGCATGATGATCGTCTGGCAGGAGTGCAGCCGACGACGCCTTGACCCGTCCTCCCCCCCCCCTCTCCCTTCCTCTCTCCCTTCCCCCACTTCGTCCTCTCTCCCTTCCTCTCTCTTTTCCGTTTTCTTGACTCGTCCTCTTCCCTCTCCCTCCCTTTCTCCCTTCCTCTCTCCCTTCCCTCCTGCCTCTCCTCCTCCTACCATTTCCTTCCCCTCTTCCGCCGCCCTCCCTCGGTCCCTCCCCCCTTCTCCCTCCTCCCTCCCTCCCTTTGCTCTCGTCAAGTCGAAGCCGTGCCCTCCCTTCCCGCCCTCACCCTCCCTCAGCCCTTCACCCTTTCACCCTAATCCGGCCTCAACTGCCCTCCCTTGCCCCCCCCCCTCCTCTCTCTCGCTGGCTCCTCCCTGATCGTCATGTTTTTGCTTATTTATCCATTTATCAGGTTTCTTTGTCTGTGTCTCTATCTGTCTCTTCTTTCTTCTTTGTCTCTCACTCCCTTTCTACCTCCCTTCGCCTCTCCCCATCTCTCTTTCTCTATAGGTCTTCGGTCCTATTTTTTTATCCTCATTATCAATCTCCAAATAATCTTACCCCTGGTTTCTTCTCCTTCTCCTTCTTCCTCCACCTTCTTATCCTTCACTGCCCCCCCCCCCACCCCTCTCTATCTAGCTATCCCCTCCTCCCTCTCTCTTCCTCCTCAATATTCTCAATATCATAAACGTTATTAATTCTTCCCTATCCCCATTCTGCATCTCCCTTCATCGCTCTTATCGTCAATTCTTCCCCATCCCATTTCCCTTTACTTACCTTAAATCTCATTATCCTCAATTCTTCCTCTTACCATTTCGCATTTCCTTTGACTTACCTTAATCCCCCTGTCATAAATTCTTCCCCATCCTCATTTTTATTTATTTTTACTTACCTTAAAAGCAGGGCAAGGAAAGGGCAAATGTCTCTGAAAGCAGGAAAAAAATACAATGATTATCAAAATAGAGCAAATATGCGGGAAAGGAAGCAGGAGATAAGTCGAAAAATGTCGAAAAAAAGTGATAGTAACTAGCAACAATAAAACAGGTACAATAGCAAAACTAGTACAATAAAGCTAGAATTGCTGCTAATAATAGTGATAATGATAAAAAATAGCCATGTTACGCCTGTTGATGACGATGGTAATTAATAACAATAATAATAATAATAACAATGATATTAACAAACGAAAGTAACAAACATGACAATACCAGTCACATATAAAACAGTACTAATACCAGCAATAATGATAACAAAAACAATAACAATAACGATGATACTAACAACAGTGATAACAGAAACCGCATCATTACCACCATCAATATATAACAAAAATAAAAATAAAAAATAAAAGAAACATCACAAATCCGTAACAAACAATAAAGGAAATAATGATGTACAATCATTTCATCTATCTTTATTTCTCCCATTTATCTGTTTTCATTTTTTTTCCTCTTTATCAATTATCATTAACACTATTTTGGGTGGATATTCGCACACGTGTATCTCGACAATGAATCAACCACCTGTGTCCCTCCTACCTACTCCCCTACCCCCCTCCCTCCTACTCCCCCGCACACACATGAAGAAAAAAAAAAATCCATAAAAAAAAAAAAGAATCAGAAAAAAAGAAGAAAAAAATATAACCTGGTCACCGCGTCTTCGGGGGGGAAAAATAGCAGGTAAGGATAAAGACAATAAAATGAGTAATTATTCTTCTCTCTGTCCCATTCCCTTCTATTTTTTCGTCACTCACAACAACAACGAAACACCATTTCCGAAAACAATAAGAGAGAGAAACAGGTTGGGAAGGGGGAGGCGGGGGTGAAGGGAGAGGGGGGAAAGGGGGGGAGGAGAAAGGGTTGAAAAGTGGGAGGGAGGGGGGGGGGGACGGGAGAAGGAGAAGAAGCAGGTGCAATTAACTGTGAGAAAATAGGAGGGGAGTAGGACAGGGAGGGGTGGGGGTAGAGGGGAGTAAAAGGGAGGTCTGGGGTGGTCATCTTCGGTCATCTGCGGTCATTTAGTGGTCCCGAGAGACCCTTTAACTAAGGAGAGAAGGAAGAGGAGGCGGAGAGGCGGGGCGGTCTGGAAAGAGGAGAGGAAGGAGAGAAGGAAGGAAGGAAGGAAGGAAGGGAGGAAGGGAGGGAGGAGGAAGGGAGGAAGAGGGAAGGAGGAAGAGGGAGGGGAGGAAGGAGAAAAGGAAGGAAGCGAAGGAGGAAGGAAGAGACGAAGGGAGGAAGGGATTAAGGAAGGAAGGACGATAGGAAGAGGAGGCGGGGAGGCAGGAGGGTCTGGAAAGAAGGGAGGAAGAGAGGTACCATAGACAAATGGAAGAAATTTAAAAACAGGATGAAAAATGAGGCGGGAAAGGGAAGAGGAAGGAGGAAAGAAAGGAAGGATGAGAAGAATGAAAGAAAGAAAGGAAGGATGAGAGGAATGAAAGAAAAAGGGAATATGAAGAGAAGAAAGAAGGAAAGAGAAGAAGTAAAATAGCATAGGAAGAAAGGGAGAAATAGTTTAAGAAGAATGGAAGAAAGTAAGTAAACTAAGTATACACTAGGAAGAAACGAGAAAAAGCAAGAAAACAGAGGAAAAAAAACCTAGGATGGAAGACCAGGAAGGGAAAGAAAAAAAGGGAAAAAATATCAAAGAAACGAGAGAAGGAAGCGAGAGAGAGAGAGAGAGAGAGGAAGGAAGGTAAGAAAAATAACTAAAAAAAGGAAAGAGAGAAAGAAAGAAAATAAAACAAAAAATGAAATGATGAAAGGCTGCCTCTCTTCATGTCGCTCTTAAAACCGGTTTCCCGACACGACCACACAGGTGCACACGGCGACTACGCAGACACGCACAGACATACATACATACGGGTGCATATTTCTTCGATTTTTTTCTTCTTCTTCTCAAGCTTGTTCCTCCTTCCTCTGCGTCATCGTATGCAGTTACCAGCTTCTGCTTGTGTGTAGACTGGCGGGGCGCAGCTGGTCGACTGGTTGCTCAGACACACGTGTGCGAATAACCACAGAGAATGGTAGGAATGATAATCAATAAACAAAGAAATGAAGAAAAAAATAAATTAAAACATTTTCTGCACTGTTAATCACGGATTTGTAATTTTGTTTTATCACTTTCTATTTATTGATGTTACTGTCATTTTTGTGTGCGTGTGTTTTTTTTGTGTGTGTATGTGTGTCTTTCTCTCCCTCCACCCTGTGTGTGTGTGTGTGTGTGTGTGTGTGTGTGTGTGTGTGTGTGTGTGTGTGTGTGTGTGTGTGTGTGTGTGTAGACATACATACACACACACACACACACACACACACACACACACACACACACACACACACACACACACACACACACACACACACACACACACACATGTAAATATATAATATATATAATATATATGTATATATATACAAATGTATGTAACTATATACACATTTATGCTTATATACACATATATACCTACATATATATACATACAAATATTCATATATATATGCAGTCTTGGCGCCCAAATTATATTATTTCGTCGCGCCATCTTGTCATAGGTATTTATGTTATCTATAACCCAGTCTGTTATTTTGTATCTATCTATATGTATATACATGTATATATATATATATATATATATATATATATATATACATGCATATATATTCATATATATATATGTATATACATATATATTTATAGAGATAATATGTATATACATACATATATATTTATTTATACATTTATTTATCTATGTATATAAACATATAAATATATATATATATATA
>NC_061830.1:8748141-8750641 GCF_019202785.1 Penaeus chinensis
CCTCTCCCCCCCCTCTCTCTCCTTCCCATCATTCCATCTTCAACTTATGGCAGCTTAGCCTCCCATTGGGCGGACAGACAGACCCGAATATTTTGATATCAATAAAAATATGCAAATTCAGGCGCTTTTGACTTTAGAATATTTATCTTGACTGCACGTGGGTGGCAGGCGTGACTCTACTCCTATTTATATTCTAATCTAATCGTAAAAATTAGTTGTAGGGTGAAGTTGCAACGTATGTGCCTATATATACGAGAATTGTGTGTTAAGGTGTGGACGTGTTCGGGCGTGAGTGTGTGTGCGTGTGTGTGTGTGTGTGTGTGTGTGTGTGTGTGTGTGTGTGTGTGTGTGTGTGTGTGTGTGTGTGTGTGTGTGTGTGTGTGTGTGTGTGTGTGCGCGCGCGTGCGTGCGAGTGTGTTTGTGTTTATTGAGAGAGAGAGAGAGAGAGAGAGAGAGAGAGAGAGAGAGAGAGAGAGAGAGAGAGAGAGAGAGAGAGAGAGAGAGAGAGGGAGGGAGAGAGAGAGAGATATGCAGAGAAACAAAGAGACAGACAGACTCTTCCACCTGTCACTCAAAGAATATACCTATTTACGCATCTATCTATCTATCTATCATCCCATCAAAATTACCCTCCCTCCCTCATACACATCTAAGATAAGACAGCTAACGATTTCTTCCCCTCCCCTCCCCTCCCTTCCCCTCCCCTCTTCCTCTCCTACCCCACACCTATATCATCATATTATTTGTACCCCTCTATCTCCCTCATCTCCCCCTCCCCCCCCCTCCCTTCCTTTTCGGGAGCCATTGTTGTTTCGCAAATTTTCGCAAATTCGCCAATTACCATATCTCTCGGCCGCCTCCGTCTGTCTGCCTGTCTGTCTGTCGGGCCAATTGGCGCACAGGCAGACAGGCCGCGAAACCCCCGTGAGATCCTGTGAGAAGGGGGGGGGGGGGTTAAGAGAGGGGGAGGGGAATAGGTAGGAGGCGAGGATGAGAGGAATGGCGGTAGGAGGAGAAGAGGAGAGAGTAGCCGTGATAGGAGGAGAGGGAAGAAGGGATAGGAAGAGAGGAATGGAAACAGGAGGAGAGGAGGAGAGAGTACGAGTGACAGGAGGAGAGGGAAGAAGGGATAGAAAGAGAGGAATGGAGGCAGGAGGAGAGGAAGAGACAGTAGGAGTGATAGGCAGAGAGGGAAGAAAGGAAGAGAGGGATGGAGGTAGGGGGAGAGGGCGGGGGGGTAGGAAGAGAGAGAAGGAGGAGAGGGATGTGGGTAGGAATGGATAAGAGGGATGGAGGTAAGAGGAAAGATGGAGAGAGGAGTGGATATAGGAGGAGAGGAGGACAGGCGAAGAGAAAGAGAGGGATGGAGGTAAGAGGAGAGGAGGGGAAGAGGGAAAACGGTAGGCGAGAAAGAGAAGTAAAGGAAAGGGAAGGCTGAAGGGGGAGAGAGATTGGAGGGAAAAGAAGGAATATGAAGCAAGGGAGGAGGAGGGGGATAATAATGATAATGATAATGATGGTGATGACGACGATAATAATGATGGCGATAATGATACCAACGATAATGTTGTACTCGCCTTCTAGACCTCTTCCCCCCCCATTCCCCCACCCCCACCTCCCTCGAAGGATGGGTGGAGATGACAAGAGTATTGGATCCTTTCAGGCAAAACCATAAGCGCTGAGGCGTGGGCGGTTCATGGCAGTGCATGACATAAAAAGAGGGGAGGATGCTATATATCCATTATACTACACACACATACTGAAGATGATGATGGTGGTGATGGGGTGATGGTGGTGGTGATGATGGTAATGGTGATGATGATAACAATGATTACATATAAAACAAAGTAAAGAAAAGCACTTCGTGATTGTATCAATCATAACTGTTAAATATGAGAACTGCAAAAATGATACTAATCATTCAATCAGCGTGAGAGAGCGAGAGAGCGAGAGAGAGAGAGAGAGAGAGAGAGAGAGAGAGAGAGAGAGAGAGAGAGAGAGAGAGAGAGAGAGAGAGAGAGAGAGAGAGAGGGAGGGGAAGAGATAGAGGAAGAGAGAGATGGATAGATGGATAGATAAAGATAGAGAGAGAGAGAGAGAGAGAGAGAGAGAGAGAGAGAGAGAGAGAGAGAGAGAGAGAGAGAGAGAGGAAGAGAGAGATAGATAGATAGATAGATAGATAGATAGATAGATAAAGAGAGAGAGAGAGAGGAAGAGAGAGATAGATAGATAGATAGATAGATAGATAAAGATAGACAGAGAGAGAGAGAGAGAGAGAGAGAGAGAGAGAGAGAGAGAGAGAGGAAGAGATAGATAGATAGATAGATAAAGAGAGAGAGAGAGAAAGAGAGAGAGGAAGAGATAGATAGCTAGATAGATAGATAAATAAAAAGAGAGAGAGAGAGAGAGAGAGAGAGAGAGGAAGAGATAGAGAGAGAGAGAGAGAGAAGAGATAGATAGATAGATAGATAGATAAAGAGAGAGAGAGAGAGAGAGAGAG
>NC_061830.1:8755641-8758141 GCF_019202785.1 Penaeus chinensis
CTATTTTTTATTAATTACTTTCGATATGTGTAACCATTTACAGTTATTATTAACAATATTATGCTCCAAAAGTAGCATATACACATATATAAATAGGTAGATATAATGTATGGGCTGTATACATATATACACACACATATACATATATATAAATATATATAAGTATACATATGTGTATGTATATATGTATATGTATATATATATCTATATATGTATATACATACATATACATGTATGTTTGTATGTATGTATATACATATATATGTATATATATACATACATGTATATTTGTGTGTGTGTGTGTGTGTGTGTGTGTGTGTGTGTGTGTGTGTGTGTGTGTGTGTGTGTGTGTGTGTGTGTGTGTGTGTGTGTGCATATATACATATATATGTATGTATGTATATACAAATATATGTATATATACACATATATATGTATGTATATACATATATATGTATATACATATATATGTATATATACACATATATATGTATATATATACAAATATATATGTGTATATGTATATATATGTATGTATATACATATATATGTATACATATTCACATACATGCACATGTATTAATGTATGTGTACATATATATGTATATATTGTACATATATATGTATACGTATATGTATATGTATATATATATATATATATATATATATTGTATGTGTCTGCATGTGTGTGTGTGCTTACGTGAGCGTGAGCTTGGGCATGTGCGTGCGTGTGCACGTAATGCGCATCCCGTTACCCTTAACCCGTCATCCTTAGGCCTATGGCAGAGCTGCATTGATAAACTTCCTCCCTCTACCCCGCTCCCTCCTTCCTTTCTTTCTTCTTACAAAAGCCTGTCTCCTTTCGTCCGCGACTTCTTCATTTCCTCCCCATACTCCTCCTCTTCCTCTTTCTTCCCCCTTTCCTTTTTCTATCGTTCATTTTCCTTCGTAGGCCTAACAGCAATCTATCTCTTATGCATTTTTTTCTCTACGATCTCCTGCTTATTATCATCATTCGCTCTAATAATATATATATATATTAATTTCTAAACAAATACATGTATGTATATATGTATATGTATATATATATATATATTCTGTCATTTCTTAACAAATACATGTGTGTGTGTGTGTGTGTGTGTGTGTGTGTGTGTGTGTGTGTGTGTGTGTGTGTGTGTGTGTGTGTGTGTGTGTGTGTGTGTGTGTGTGTGTGTGTGTGTGTGTGTGTGTGTGTGTGTGTGTGTGTGTGTGTGGGTGTGTGTGTGTATATATATATATATATATATATATATATATATATATATATTATATATATTATATATAATAAATATATTATATATATTAAATATATTATATATATTATATATATTATATACATCTATATATACATCTATATATACATACATATAAATATATACATACATACATACATACATACATACATACATACATACATACATACACACACACACACACACACACACACACACATACACACACACACACACACACACACACATATATACACATACTATACATACATACATACATACATACATACATACATACTCGCACATACACACACATTATGTATATGGTTATGTGTATATATAGCTATATTTATATCAGTTGCTATAATCACAATCATAGCAAAGGCGATGTAGCAACAATCCAAATGTAAAAGATTAAAAAAATTATCTCCCCCCCCCCCGTTCTCTCACCCCCCCCCCCCCCCCGCCCAGTTTCCCGGTCAAGCACGGTTGCTTCCCGAGATGCACACAGGATGAGGCCGCCCATTACGCAGCGGCTAATGGCGCCTCGACCCGTCTCCATCTCCTCCTCCTCCTTGTCTTCCCTCTTCTTTCTCCTCCTTTTCTTCCTAGACCTCCTGGGCCACTCTTCGCTTCCTTTTAGTCCTCCTGTTCCTCCTCCTTTTCTTCTTAGTCTTTCCCTTCTCTCTCTTTTCTTTCTCTTTCCTTTCCTTGTCCCTTCCCCCTTTTTTCTCCTTCTCCTTTTCCTCCAAGTCTCTCCGCTCTTCTTTCTTCCTTTTTATCCTCGTCCTTCCTCTTCTTTTTCCTCTTGCCCCACCCCCTCTTTCCCCATCTTCTTCAAATCCTCCTCCATGTCCTCGCACTCTCCTTTCCCAACCCCCTTTCTTCCTTCCCCCTCCCCCCTCCCCATCTCCCTCTTCCTTTCCCCTCCCTCTCTTCCTTCCTCCCCCCTCCCCCCTTCTCCTCTCCATCTTCCTTCCCCTTCCCCCCTTCCTTCCCCACCCCCTCCCCCCTTCCTCCCCCCTACACCGGACATCATCTCCCTCCGGCGTGAGATAAATCAGCGCCCCTCACCGTATATCCTCCTTTCTGCTCTTGACTCTTCTAAGCTCTTTGTCACTCTGTCCCCTCTTTATCTTCTCCTCCTCTTGATCTGACTTCGTTTGTTTTCTTGTCTGTTTCTCTGCCTTTGTGTATCGTTCAGTACGTCTTTCTCTTAATTCTTCTAA
>NC_061830.1:8763141-8765641 GCF_019202785.1 Penaeus chinensis
CTCTCCCTGTCTCTCTCTCAGTCTCGCTCTCTCGCTCTCTCTCTCTCTCTCTCTCTCTCTCTCTCTGTCTCTCTCTCTCTCTCTCTCTCTCTCTCTCTCTCTCTCTCTCTCTCTCTCTCTCTCTCTCTCTCTCTCTCTCCTCTCTCTCTCTCCCTCCCCACTTTCCACCCTCTTTCCCTCTCCCTCTCCCTTGTCTTTTCTCCTTCCCCTCCATCCATCATTTTCGCACTAATTCCCATCAACAAACCCCCCTCGCCTTCACATGAAAGACACGAAAAAAAAAACAATCAAAGAGAGATAACAAAAAAAAGATATATACAAAAAAAGGGTAAAATTAAACACCAACCACATATCATTACATGGGTCTCCTCCCTTACCCTTTGCAACGATCCGAAAAGGAGGGAGAGAGAGAAAAAAAGAGAGAGAGAAAAAAACGCAAGGTTAACGTGGAGGAAGATGGAGAGGAAAGGAAGGGGAAAGAAAATTTGGAGAAAGGTGGGGGAGGAGAGAGGGGGATAGAGAAAGCTAAGGAGGAGAGGAGAAGGAGAGAAGGAAAAGCAGAGAAAAGAAAAAGCATAGAATAAAGAGACTAAATAGAGGAAGGAGTGGAAAGAGAGAAAGAGTAACACAGAGAAAACTGACAAAAAGTGAAAGAAAAGGAGAAAGGGAGAACCAGAGAGAAAAAGCAGAATAAATATACCAAGTAGGGAAAGGAGAGGAGAGGAGAGGAGAGAGAAGAGCAAAAGAGAGAGAGAGAGAGAGAGAGAGAGAGAGAGAGAGAGAGATGAGAGAGAGAGAGAGAGAGAGAGAGAGAGAGAGAGAGAGAGAGAGAGAGAGAAAGGGGAGGGGGGAGGGGGGGAGAAAGAACGAAGACACCTATTGAGAACAAAGTCGGGAATCGTTAGAAAATTACAAAGGATGAAGAGACCAATACATCACACGCGACTGGGGGTGGGGTGGGGGGTTAGGGGGATGATGGAAGAGGAGGAAGGGGAGGAGGGGGGAAAGAAAAGGGGTGGGGGGAGGGAAGGAGGAGGAGGAGGAGGGGGAAGAAAAGGGGTGGGGATGGGAAGAAGGAAGAAGGGGGGAGAGAAAATGGGGGGGTATGGAAGGAGGAGGGAGGAGGGGGGAAGTAAAGGGATGGGGTGGGTGAGGGAAGGAGGAGGAGGAGTTGGGGGGGGGGGGGGGGAAAAGGGGTCTATGGGATGCAGGAAATGCTGCAGGGCGTATGTGCAGCAGGTGTGGGCGAGTACAAATAAGAGTACACTGGTGTGGGCGGCCGAACGAGTGGCCATGTCTTCTACTCAAGTCTTGAAACGTCACAGACCTTCGTGACTAAAGAAATAATGCTATGGAACTGAAACAGGGATATAGATAATAAATAAATAAACAATAGTTTTATTAGTACCATATCGCGACGTTTAGAAAGTAAGCTAGAAAGTAACACGCATATTCTAAACATAAGCTAAATATGTATATATAGCCTGCGGAGACTAAGAAATGGCATATGACAGATATACACCACGCACATTACAAAAAATAGAAATAAATAAATAAATAAACAGTTAAACAAAATGCAAATCTGTACATTCCCAAAACAAGATCGAACAGATGATTCTACACAAACTTACACGTTCAACCAAATGTACAAAAAAAAAAAATAAAAAAAAAAATGATTACGCATAAAGTAAACCCAGTAATTACAACATAAAAAAAAACAAAGATGACAGCACAAAAAGCCCGTTCTGCGAGAGCACAACAAGACCATCAAGTTGAGAGGGAAGACGCACACCCAATCTCAACACGCAAAGGTATGGACGCCCATTCCCTCGCCCTCAGCAGGTGAATGTACAAGTAATGACATAATGCATTACATGGCAGGACACGCAAATGATAAGTCTCCTGAGGATATGGGTGCACGCGCGAGCACACACGCGAAGCACACATACACGCACATACGCACACACGAGATTGCTCCCTTCATTGCAAGATAAATCAAGAAGGTAAATAAAATTAAAAAAAAAAAAAAAATAAAAAAAAAAAAAAAAAAAAAAAAAAAAAAAAAAAAAAAAAAAAAAAAAAAAAAAAAAAAAAAAAAAAAAAAAAAAAAAAAAAAAAAAAAAAAAAAAAAAAAAAAAAAAAAAAAAAAAAAAAAAAAAAAAAAAAAAAAAAAAAAAAAAAAAAAAAAAAAAAAAGGAAAGAGAGGGAGAAATTTAAAGGGAAAGGGGAGGATATTAGGAAGGGAGGGAGAAAAAGGAAGGAGGAGGGGTAAGGAAAAAAGAGGGAGATAAGGAGGAGGGGAGAAAGGAAGGAGAAGGAGAATAAGGAAAGAGAGGGAGAATAAGGAAGGAGAGGGAGAATAAGGAAGGAGAAGGAGAAAAAGGAAAGAGAGGGAGAATAAGGAAGGAGAGGGAGAATAAGGAAGGAGAGGGAGAATAAAGGGAAAGGGGGATAAGGAAGAGGGGAGAATAAGGAAAAGGGGAGGGGGGAATAAGGAAGG
>NC_061830.1:8783141-8785641 GCF_019202785.1 Penaeus chinensis
GAAGAGGGGAAGGGGGAGGGGAGGGAAGAGGGGAAGAGGGAGGGGAGAGGAGAAGAGGGCGATGGCAGGAGGGTGGGAGAAGGGGAAGTAAGGGAGAGGAGAGGCGTGGGGGGGAAAGGCAGAAAGGGGTGGGGCAGGGATGGAAGTAGCAGAGAGGGTGGGGAGGGTGGTAGGTAAGTGGTAAGTGGGGATATGGGCAGGAGGGAAGGGGGTACGAGGAGGAAGGATTTAGGATAAGGGATATGGGTAGAAGGGAAGGGGGTATGGGAACAGGTCGGCAATGAAGCAATGGGCAAAAGCAGCGGAGATAATAGGGGTAAGAGTGGGCAATGGGTAGAGACAGGAAGGAGTGGCGGGTAGGGGAAGGGGAAGGGAAGAGGAGGGGAGGGAAGGGAAGGGGAGGGGAGGGAAGGGAGGGGAGGGATGGGGAAGGGAGGGGAGGGAAGTGAAGGGAGGGATGGGGAAGGGAGGGGAGGGGAAGGGAAGGGAGGGGAGGGACGGAGAAGGGAGGGGAGGGGAGGGTAGGGTAGGGGAAGGGAGTAGGAGGGGGAGGGGGTTATGTGATGAGAGGAAAGGAGGTTTGACGCATATGTCGGAGTGGCAGGTGTAGTGGGGGGAGGATGGGGGGAGGACTGATAGGTTGAAGGAAAGAATGGAAGGAAAGACCGACGAACGGACGGACAGAAAAAAAAAAAAATAATAAGTCAAACAATTATGATAATGGAAGAAAGTGAACAACGAGAAAAGGAGAGGAGCCAAAAAAGAAGAAAAAAAAAAACATAAAAAAAACAAAAATCAAGATGAGAGAGAAAAAATAAAGAACAAAATCAAACACAACGGCGGGGGGAGGGGGGGGTGGCGGGGGGCGTTGAGGTAATAGACGGGTGTGTTTGGGGGGGGGGGAGGAGGGGTGAAGAAGGAGGGGGATCTGCATGACCAGTGTGAATGATAAGTGCAATTTGGCCCGAGTTTATCCGGGACAGAGCAGCCGCTGAGATTTTTGCGCCACGAGGATACCGCGGATGTGGAATTGCAAGTCATATGCTTCTTGTGATCCAAATGCACTATACATTTTATTTACTTTTTCTTCTGGCTGTTTCCTACGTTAGCGAATGTTTTTCACAAAGTAATTAAATACAAAAGGGCAAAGAGTAAGGAAAAATACAAAAACAAAACTAACAATAATAACGACTATAAATTTTACCATCGGTGAACAAATGAACAGATTATACAAACGATAAAACACAAATAAGCCTTCAAGCCAGCTCTCCCTCTCCCTCTCCCTCCCTCCCTCTCCCACTTACTAATTCACTCTCTCTTTCTGCCTCACTTTCCCTCTCCCTCTCTCACTTACTCACTTACTCACTCTCTCTTTCTGCCTCCCTCTCCCTCTCCCTCTCCCTCTCTCACTTACTCACTTACTCACTCTCTCTTTCTGCCTCCCTCTCCCTCTCCCTCTCTCACGTCACTTACTCACTCTCTCTTTCTGCCTCCCTCTTCCTCTCCCTCTCTCACTCACTCACTCACCCTCTCTCTCTGCCTCCCTCTTCCTCTCCCTCTCTCGCGGCCATGACAGGTGACGTCACAATCTCAAATCGACGTCTGTCAGCTGACGGACTGACGGACGGGAGCCGTCGGCGAGACCTTCCTGAGCGTGGCCCTTCTTCGAGACCTTTGCTCCCTTGTCCTTCTAATAATTGTGAGGGTAGTAATGATGAGGATGATGATGGGTGATTGTGATGATTATAATGATGATAATGTTAATAATAACGATGTGATTATCTCTACCTGATCGTTATCGTCATCATCGAATTAGTAGTAGGGTCTATTATCAATTTGAAGACTAAAGATTCGAGAAATAGTATGAGAACTATGGTGATGATAACGACCATAGTGACGAAGAAGGGAGAGAACAGAAAGAAAGAATAGAGAGGAACAAAGAATAGAAAACCAAGGGAAAGATTAAGAAAAAAGAAGAGTAAAAGAGGAAAAAAAAAATCCAAGAAAAAGAAATTTCAAGATCCTTGGAAGACATCCGGTGAATTTGGTCATGTGCGCCGGGGAGAGGGGGGAGGGGGAGGGGGAGGGGGAGGGGGAGATGGGAGAGGAGGAGGGGGAGAGAAGAGGGAAGGGCGGAGAGAGAGAGAGAGAGAGAGTTTAGTTTGATTCCATTTATTACAATGGATATTCTAAGTGTGACATACTGTCTGTTTCATTTTGCTTCTAAACTATCCCCTGTGTGCAAGGAATGGCCGGGGTTACCATCCACTGGCGGCGAGGGATTCGAACGCAGGTCAGCAAGACGAGAACGCTACCGCTGCACCACACAGAGAGGGGGATAGAAGGGAGAAAGGAGAATGGGTTAAACGGGTCGAGGGGAGGGGGGTGGAAGAAGGTATTAGGGAGAGAGGTGGCGAATGAAAGGGAGATGGAGGGAGGAGAAAAATATCAAGCAAAATAATAAATGAAGAACAGAAAGGGGAAACTAAAGGAGGGAGTA
>NC_061830.1:8793141-8798141 GCF_019202785.1 Penaeus chinensis
TAATCATAATCATTATTATTATACCAATAACAACAATCACAATATTAATAATGGTGATACGAAATCTGACAGAAATATGGCAAGAGGCAAATATGGGATGCCGTTATGAAGGAAGTAAAAAGTAAATTTTCTTCTCCCTCTTCAAAAAAGATGATAATAGCATAAAAAAATAAATCAATAAAAAAAAATAAATAAAAGGAAATATAAAAAAGAAAACAGAATACGACAAAATAACCAAACGATTCGCCAATTTTCGTAACATCCAAATTATCGCTATCCAAATGTTTTTGTTTTCCCCAATATATCTAGCCATAAGAATAATGTTAATAATAAGAACAACAACGATACTAGTAACCATAAGTAATAACAAAAACAACTAACAACGACAGTAAACATTAAAAATCCAGGGGAAAAAAAGATATTTAATTACATACAAGAAAATAAGATTGATATTCATAATAAAGCAAATATGGTTAACGAATGATGTATGGCAGTTCTGGCAAAATCAAATAAATATGAGGATTATAATTATTATTAGGATCATGCAATCCGTGGAATATTTTGACGGCGAGTAAAAATATTATTCTTTTGTTATTGGTCTGGGAACTTTCCAGTTATCTATGTATTTGTATATATATAATCACTTTTCTTTTTCTCGTTTGCCTTTTCACAAAATGTTTTCAACAGCCACATCCACACTTCTTCCCTTTTTATTAAGGAGAGAGAGAGAGAGAGAGAGAGAGAGAGAGAGAGAGAGAGAGAGAGAGAGAGAGAGAGAGAGAGAGAGAGAGAGAGAGAGAGAGAGAGAGAGAGAGAGAGAAAAGAGAGAGAAAATGAGAGAAATAAGAACGAAAGGAGAAAAAAAAAGGAGAAAGAAAGAGAGAGAAAAAAAAGAAGGACAGCAAGAGAGAGAGAAAGAAAGAAAGAGAAAGAGACAGACAAGCTACTTCAGAGAAAGAGAGAGCCTTGCCATCCCCATCCCCATCCTCCTCCTCCTCCTCCTCCTCCTCCTCCTCCCCCTCCTCCTCCTCCTCCTCCGTAATCATATATTCACACGAGTATCCTTCGCGCCCTAGGTAGGAAGGGGGAAGGGGGAGGGGGGAAGGAGGGGGAAGGGAGGATAAGCTACTGCCGGATATGTAGGCCTACCCCTCATAATCACGGGGGCTCATTACGAGGTAATTACGTCTCCATATTTCGAGGGCGAGCCTGTACTATACATGGGAGACGAGAGGAGGAGGAAGGGCGGGCGAGGGAGGAAGAAGGGAGAGGGGAGGGGAGAGAGAGGGGGGAGGGAGGGGTAGGAGGTTGAGAGAGGAAGGATGGACGGGTGTAGGAGGGAGGGAGGGAGGGAGGGAGGGAGGGAGGGAGGGAGGGAGGGAGGCAGGGAGGGAGGAGGGAGGGCAGAGAGGAGGGAAGGGGGGAATGAAGGAGAGAGACACAGGAGAGGTGGGAAGATGAGAAGGAGGGAGAGGGAGGGGGAACAGAGAGGAGGGAAGAAAGGAAGGAGGAAAACAGACGGAAGATAGCAGGAGGAGGAGGAGGGAAAGAGATCCATGAGTGGTGGGAAGATGGGAAGGAGCGAGACGCATTTGGGGAGGGAAGAAGTGAAGGAGGAAGACTGGACGGTAGAAGTGGGAAGATGGGAAGGAGAAAGACGGAAGGAGGGAGTGGGAAGGAGAAAGACGGGAGGAGGGAGAGGGAAGGAGAAAGACGGAAGGAGGGAGAGGGAAGGAGAAAAGAAAGGAAACAGATGGGAAGTGCGAGAAGGGAATAAAGGAAAGAGATCCACGGTAGAAGTGGGAAGATGGGAAGGAAAAAGACGGGAAGAGGAAGATGGAAGGAAAGGAGGGAGGTAGACGGGTGGAGGGAATGAAGTAAAGACAGAGATTCACAGATGAAGATGGGAAGAAGAAAGACGGGCTGGTGGAGGGGAAGGAGAGGAGGAAGGGGGGGGGGGCGAAGGAGGAGAGGAGCAAGGGGGAGGAGGGGAGGAGGGGAGGAGGAAGGGGGGGGGGCGAAGGAGGAGAGGAGCAAGGGGGAGGGGAGGAGGAGAAGAGGAGGAAGGGGGAGGGGGCGAAGGAGGCAGAACACGTCCGGCGTGATCTACCTGCCCTACGCCACGGGCCTTATCTCGCCCTGCCCATTTGTCCACAGGTGGCGTATCTTTTTGCGTTTTTTTTTTTATCTTATCTCCGTATCCTTCGTGGTATCTGCGCATTCATTAGATATGGATAGATTGTGGTAAAAAAATATATTTCTATAAGGAAATATATATATATATATGCGTATGTGTATATATATGTATATGTATATGTATGCATGTATGTATGTATGTATGTATGTATGTATGTATGTATGTATGTATGTATGTATGTATGTATGTATGTATGTATGTATGTATGCATGCATGCATGCATACATGTATGTGTGTGTGTGTGTGTGTGTGTGTGTGTGTGTGTGTGTGTGTGTGTGTGTGTGTGTGTGTGTGTGTGTGTGTGTGTGTGTGTATAGACAGCAATATTAGTAATCACTATACCAATACAATAATAATAATAAACATTAACAAGCCAATTAGTTACAAAATAATAATGATGATAACGGCAATAATAAACAAATAGTAACAGCAACAATAATAGTAATGATAACGACATCATTATCATTATTATGATAATGATCGAAATAATGACATTAACAATAATTACAATAGTAACAATAAGGACACTAATGAAAACAATACCAGTGACAAAGGGCAAAAAAATAAACAAAAAATAAACCAAAGGGCTACATATACTTCGCATCTGTCTATCTGCATACTGTATACAGACACATGTGTACATACACACACACACACACACACACACACACACACACACACAGAGGCGAATTGGGCGGACGGGCGGACGGGCTAGTGGGCGTGGCGTCTCTTATCATGAGCGTGTAATTGTGCGTGGCTGTCTGGGTGGGTAGAAGGGGTGGGAGAGGGGAGGGGAGGGAGGGGAGGGAGGATAGAGGAGGGGAGGGGAGGGGAGGGAGGGGAGGGGGAGGGAGGATAGAGGAGGGGAGGGGAGGGGAGGGGAGGGAAGGGGGAGAAAGGGGAAGGTAAGAGAGAGAAAGGGGAAGGGAGGGCAGAGGAGAGGAGGGAAGGGGAATGGGAGGAGAAGGGAGGAGAGAGAAAGGGAAAGGGAGGGGAGGGGAAGGGAGGAGGGAGAGGGAAGGAGAGAAGTAGAGAAGTAGAGAAGTAGAGAAGGAGAGTTCGAGGGAAAGGGGTAGCGGAGGACAGGAGAGAGGAAAAGGGAGGGGAGAAGAGGTAAAGGAGTAGGAAGGGGAATAGGATATATAGAATAATATAGGATAATATAGGATAGGATAGGATGGGAGGGGAGGGAAAGGGGCAAGGTAAAGGAGAAGGGAAGAGAGGGGAGAGGAGGGAAGGGAGGGGAGAGGAAGGAAGGGAGGGGAGAGGAGGGAAGGGAGGGGAGATGAGGGAAGGGAGGGGAGATGAGGGAAGGGAGGGGAGAGGAGGGAAGGGAGGGGAGAGGAGGTAAGGAAGGGGAGAGGAGGGAAGGGAGGGGAGGGGAGAGGAGGGAAGGGGGGTGATGGGCCTAAGATCAAGATGAGTGAATCCCTGAATCCCATGAATAAGTGAAGGGCGATGGGGAGGGGGTGTGGGGAGGGGAAGGGGGCACAGAGGAAGGGAAAAGGAGGGGGGGAGGGGAAGAGGAGGTAAGCAGGGTAAGAAGAGGTAAGAAGGGGGAGGGGACGGGGGGAGAAGGGGAAGGAGAAGTGAGTTAATTAATAATAATGAGGCAAGTATGAGGATGTCGGGCCCATCTGGGTTTCCCACGGGAGAGGGAGAGGAGTAGGGGGAGGGGGAGGAGCAGGGGGAGGGGGGGGAGTAGGTGTGTGGGAGGAAGAAGAGGAAGAAGAAAAGGAAAAAAAAAAGAGGAGTGTGAGGAAAGAAGAGGAAGGGAATGAAGGGGAGAAGATACCAGAAAAAAAATAAACATACAGATTTATATAAATGAGAGACATTAAAGAAGGAACTAAAAAGATAAGCAGAATAATGAAACGAAGTGATTAGAATGAACGTAAATGAAACGGAGTAATTGAAGTAAGAGAAGGAATGTGGGAATTAAGAAACAATAACAATTGCAAAAATAAACAAATAAAACGAAATGAGTGAAATACGAAATGGAAGTAATAGATAAACAAGATAAAACAGAATAAGCGAAATAACAAATAAAACAAATAAACAGACAAACGAAAGAGAACGAGAACAAAAGAAGCGAATAGACAAGGTAAGAATAGGCGAAGAAGGAATAAAAGAGAGGCAGCAGAGAGAACAGGATGACGTCAGGTGGGAAGGGAAGGAGACAAGCGAAATGAAGGGTCATAAAAGGGGGAAACAATAAGAAACGGAAGACAAGGGGGAAGGGAGGAAAGAAAGTGGGAAGGAGGGAAGGGGAGGACTGACGCATTTCTTTTATTTCTTCTTCATCTTCCCCTACTCCTCCTCCTCTTCCTTCTTCTCCTACTACGCCTCCTCTTTCTTCTTCTCCTACTCCTCCTCCTCTTTCTTCTTCTCCTACTCCTCCTCCTCTTTCTTCTTCTACTCCTCCTCCTCTTTCTTCTTCTCCTACGCCTCTTCCTCTTTCTTCTTCCCCTACTCCTCCTCCTCTTTCTTCTTCTCCTACTCCTCCTCCTTTCTTCTTCTCCTACTCCTCCTCCTTTCTTCTTCTCCTACTCCTCCTCCTCTTTCTTCTTCTCCCACTCCTCCTTCTCTTCCTTCTTCTCCTACTCCTCCTCCTCTTTCTTCTTATCCTACTCCTACCTCTCTTTTCTTCTTCTTCTTCTTCTCATCCTACTCCTCCTCTTTTTCTTCTTCCTTTTCTCCTTCTCAATTTTCTAATTTCTTCTTTACTTCTTCTCACATCTTTATATCATTTGTTTTATATCATTTCATTCTTATTATTATTGTCCCACGTATTTTTTCCCTC
>NC_061830.1:8803141-8806543 GCF_019202785.1 Penaeus chinensis
AGTTCACGATATATAAAGTTACTGCAATAAAAAGTCTGATCTGATAGTGGTAAGGACGTAGTAATAATAACAATAATAATAGCAGGAGTAATAAAAACATAATTGTGGTAAGAGTAACAGTAAATAAAATATAATAGTATTAGTACTAGTAGTAGTAATAGTGGGAAAAAACGTAGTGATTGTAGAAAAAGTAATACTTGTAGTAGTAACAGTACTTGCACTGAAATAGTAATAGTGGCAATAGTAGTTATTTCAAATACTTTTTATAGCGCTGCTGTTACTACAATTATCTTTCATATCATCATCACCATCAGCACCACTACTGGAATCGCTGTTAAAAAGAAAATGCGACGAAGGAAACCGATAATGAATAGTCCAATTAACGCACAGTCTAGTACATGCATCCAAGGGCATTATTGTCACTTGGAATAATCAGGCCGGTCAACTGCTTCTTCTTAATCTTCCGCCCTTTCTTCTGTTCTATTCCCCTCTTCTTGTTCCCCTTTTTCCTCCTCCTCCTCTTCTTCTTTTTCTTCTTCTCCTCCTCTCCCTTTCTCTTCTTCTTTATCTCCAATTGCTTCTTTTTCTCTTTTTCCCTTCTCCTGCTCCTCTTCTCCCTCTCCACCTTCTTTTTACTTCTTTCTCCCTCTCCTCCTCCTCCTCCTCCTCCTCCTCCTCCTCCTCCTTCTCCTCCTCCTACTGCATTCTGGCCTATCAATCATTACCCCCAAATCCGTAATTAGGGATAATTAATTACGGCTGAACGTCAGTCCTTGACGGTGATTGAGCCGTTTTCCAAATGGATGAACTCATTAAAAAGACAAAAAGTGAACTGCAACTAGTAAGAAAAAGAAGCAGAAACAATAACAATGATAATAATGATAATACCAATGATAATGAAATTAATAATAATAATAATAATAATAACAACGATAATAACAACAATAATAACAGAACAATAATGATACTAATAATGATAATAATAATGATGATGATGATGATGATGATGATGATAATAATAATAAGGATAATAATAATAATTATTATAATAATAACAACAATATTAATAATAATAATAACAATAACAATAACAGTAACAACAATGATACTAATATGATAATAATAATAATGATGATGATGATGGTGATGATTATGATAATAACACTATTAATAATAATGATAATAATAATAATTATAATAATAATAATAATAATAATAATAATAATAATAATAACATAAAAATAATAATAATAATAATAATAATATTAATAACAGCAACAACAATGATGATGATGATGATGATGATGATAACAATAATAATAATAATAATAATAATAATAATAATAATAATAATAATAATAATAATAAAAGGTTTCGATACATATACCTTCAGATTTGCAATGGAGACGTAACTAAAGGAACGTCCAGTATATACACCAAATATATCGTAAACTTTCATTTCTATCCATATCCTTTTAAAGATTATTTTGGTTAATTAGGCTAATTGCCGGACGCCTGAATAATTCAAAAATACAAAAATAAATCACTAACTTGAATGATTTTCTCACAAAACACACACACACGGGGGATTCAGGCAATGAAAAAAAGGAAGAGAATAAGATTAATAAATCAATTTATAAAAGTGATTGACCTCTAATAATATCGACGATAAAAAAGCCGAATACAAATAATAATTGGTCTTTAAACCCGCCCCCTCCTCCTCCTCCTCCTCCTCCTCCTCCTCCTCCTCCTCCTCCTCCTCCTCCTCCTCCTCCTCCCCCTCCTCCTCCCTTTCCCACCTACTCTTTTTATCTTTCCTTTCTTATCTGTCTCCTTCTCTTTTCTCCTTCAGACTTCCGATCACTTACCTTATCACTTTCCCCCTTTCTTTATCAATTTTTCATTTCTTCCTCTTCCTTATCCTATACCCTTCTCCCTCCCTCCTCTCCCGATTCCCACTTTACTTCTCCCTCCTTCCCTCCCTCCCTCCCACCCTCCCAAACCTTTCAAATTCCCCATTTCCCCTCCCCTTCTCCCTCTCACCCAGCCCCCTCCACCAGCCTCCCCTTTCCCTTCCCCCCTTCATCTCCTCCCCCCCCTCCTACACCCTCCCCCCCCCCCATCAAACACCACCACAAGCACCCGAGCAAGAAAACGGCGCCATTCATAAAATTGTGGTCGACTGAACGCGATGGAGGGGAAACAACTGCCTCGAAACCCCAACATTTCCAATCTCATATTCGGTTAAAAATGACCCAATATTTCGACGCAAGGAGAGGTAATGTGACGAGAGTGTTGATAGAGGGAGGGAGAGGCGGGGATGGGAGGGAGGGAGGGAGAGGAAGGGAGGGAGGGAGGTAGGGAGGGAGGGAGGGAGGGAGGGAGGAGGGAGGGAGGGAGGAGAGGGAGAGATGGAGGGAGAGTGAGAGAGAGGGGAGGGAGGGTCGGAGAGAGGAAGGAAAGGAGGGAGAGGGAGAGGGAGAGGGAGGGAGGAAGGGAGGGAGGAAGGAAGGGAGGGACAGAGAGAGGAAGAGAAAGAGAGAGAGTAGAAGAAAAACAAAAAGAAGAAAAACCTGAGAAAGCAAGTAAAAAAGAAACGAGAAAAAACAACAACAGATAAACACAGACCACGTAGCAAGAGAAGCCCCCCCCCCCCCTCCCCGACCATCTCCCTCTCCCCTCCTCGGCCGCGTTCATTGCCGAGCGTATCTCGTAGCTGTCTATTTAAGGGCCTGGCGTTCGCTCGCGCGCGCTGCACACCTGCCGTTCACAGCTCGCGGGGGTTGCTCATCACTTGTTTATCTGCGTGCAACGAGGGACAACGACGACAAGTGTTTTCTGCAACGCGGGGGATGCGTGTAATGTTGCATATAATTTGCAACTATTGTCTTAACGAGTGCAGGTACGTAGGCGATATGATATGAAATATAAAAGTAATTAAAAGGGAAACAAAGGTGAAACAAGTTGCAGAAATAAGAGAGAGATAGAAAAAGAGAGGGAGAAGGGAAAGATGGTTAAGAGAAGATGGTGAAAGGAAATTAGCAGGAAAGAGAATAAGAAGGAAGAGAACGACAAAGAGAGGGGGGGGAAGGAAGAGGGAGATTAAGAGAACGAAAAGAAAGGGTGAGGAGAGAGAATGGATGAGAAGGAAGAAGAAGGTAGAAAATGAGAAAGAAGAGGACTAGGTAGAAAAATAAACGGGTAGATCTAAAAAAAAAAAAAAAAAAAGGAAATGAAATGAGAAGGGTCCATCACACAAAGACACGAAAGATCCAGCGTCCATAAGGCACGTGGCAGCATCCCTTATAAGATCAGCTCTTCCTCCCCATAGACGCCAGGCGAGCAGCGTGGACCGCGCGCCACATCGGGTACATCACCCTCTCCGCGCAACGCCAGCGAAAT
>NC_061830.1:8814143-8816643 GCF_019202785.1 Penaeus chinensis
GAGGAGGGGGATAGGAAGAGAAGGAGGAGGTGGAGGAGGACGGTAGGAGGAGGATAAGAGGAGGATGAGAATTGGAGAAAGATTGGGAGTGGGAGGAGGAGGATAAGGGGGGAAGAGGAGGAGGAGGAGGAGGAGGAGGAGGAGGAGGAGGAGGAGGAGGAGGAGGAGAAGGAGGAGGAGAAGGAGGAGGGAGAGGGGAGGAGGAGGGGAGGAGGAGGGGAGGAGGAGGGTAGGAGGAGGGTAGGAGGAGGAGGGTAGGAGGAGGAGGGTAGGAGGAGGGGGGTAAAAGGAGGAGGGTAGGAGGAGGAGGGTAGAAGGAGGGGGGTAAAAGGAGGAGGGTAGGAGGAGGAGGAAGAGGAAGAGGAGAATTGGAGAAAGACTGGGAGTGGGAGGAGGAGGATAAGAGACGAGGAGGGGAGGAGATGGAGGAGATGGAGGAGATGGAGGAGATGGAGAAGATGGAGGAGGAGGACTAGGAGGAAAGGAGGGGGTAAGAGGAAGACAAGTAGGATAAGAGGAAGATAAGTAGGCGGAGAATGATGGGAAGAATAAGAGATGTGAAGAGAGAGATATAGAAGAGAGTGATGGAGAAGGGACAAGAAAATTGATAAGGAGTATGATGATTTAATTGCAATGTAGTGACAATGAAAATGAAGAAGAAGAAGAAGAAGAAGAAGAAGAAGAAGGAAGGACAAGAAGAAGTAGAACTAGAAGCAGAAGAAAAAATAGAAGATTACAAATAAAAAAAATAGAAGGAAGAAAAAAAGATACATAAAAGAACAATAATAATAAGAAGAAAGAAGAAGAAAAAGGAAGAAAAAGAAATAAGAAAAAGATAAAAAGAAACAAGAAAAAGGAAGAAGACGGGGGGAAAATAAGACGGAAGAGACAAAAACCGCAAGCGAGAGAAAGAGAGACAAGAGAAAGCGAGAGAAAAGTGATATAACCAAATCACCACAAATTAATAAATAAACAAAATACGAAAGAAAGAGAGATCAAAATCCACCCACTCCAGCGAAATCCAAGGAGCCGGATCGCCAAAGGCTTTTTCAGGAGACACCGAACTGGACAGGGAACAGGAGGAGGCAACCACGCTGCAGATGGCGACGTAGGGTCATGTAGGATGCAGGAGGAAGGAGGCAGGATAAGGTAGAACGAAGGAGCCAGGACAACATAGGATGCAGGAGGCAGGATAACATAGGATGCAGGAGGCAGGGTAATATAGGATGTAGCAGGCTAGTTAATAAGGGATGCAGGAGGCATGACAACATAGGATGCAGGAGGAAGGAGGCAGGATAAGGTAGAACGAAGGAGGCAGGACAACATAGGATGCAGGAGGCAGGATAACATAGGATGCAGGAGGCAGGATAACATAGGATGTAAGAGGCAGGATAACATAGGATGCAGGGGGCAGGGTAAAATAGGATGCAGGAGGCAGGGTAATATAGGATGTAGCAGGCTAGTTAATAAGGGATGCAGGAGGCATGACAACATAGGATGCAGGAGGCAGGGTAACATAGGATGCAGGATAACATGGGATGCAGGAGGCAGGGTAATATAGGATGCAGGAGGCCGGATAATATAGGATGCAGGAGGCAGAGTAATATAGGATGCAGGAGGCATGACAACATGGGATGCAGGAGGCCAGATATTATAGGATGCAGGAGGAAGGATAATGTAAGATACATGAAGGAGTTGGGACATTATAGGATGCAGGAGGAAGGAGGCAGGATAATATAGGATGAAGGATAACTTAAGATGCAAGAAGGAGGCAGGGTATTATAGGATGTAGAAGGAAGGAGGCAGAAAGATATAGGATGAAGGAGGAAGGATGCAGGATAATATACGACACAGGAGGAAGGGGGCAGGATAAGATAGGATGCACGAGGCAGGAGACAGGATGCAAAGGCGGGAAGTGAACATAGCAGAGGGCAGTTTGCAAGTAGGATGTCGACCAGGGTAGGATGCAGCGGACAGGATGCAACAGAGACAGATCGAAGGGGTCGACAGAGACAAAGAGAAGAGGATAACATGGACACTAAGGAGAAAAATGTACGAGAAGGGACGGCGAAGATATGGAAAGAAAAGAAGAAGAAATAGAAGGAGAAGAAGAAAAGACTAAAAAAAAAAGGACAAGGAAAAAAAAAAGAAAACAAAGAAGAGGGAAAAAAAGAGAAGTAGAAGAAAAAAAGGAGATAAAGAAGAAGAAAAGGAGAGAAGGGGGACATGAAATGGGAGGAGAGAAAGGAGTAGAGTGAAGAAGAATCGGAGGGAGAAAGGGTATAGAAAAAGCACACGAAAAAGGCCGATAGAAGGCGAGAGAAGAATAAAGAAAAAACGCATAACTGAGTAAAAACACAAATTAGAAAAAATATACAATACTAACACAATGAAGATGATATTGAATACTAATTGAGCACTAATATAAATTGTAGTTACTTAATCTACGATGGTCAAAAATAATAACAGTAACAAAAGGGAAGGATGGAGGAAGGAAGAG
>NC_061830.1:8829143-8834143 GCF_019202785.1 Penaeus chinensis
TAATGCAATAATGATGATGATGATGATGATGATGATGATAATGATAACGATGATGATGATAATAATAATAATAATAATAATAACAACAACAATAACAATGACAGTGACAGTAACGGCAACAGTAACAATAACAATAAAAATAATAACAATAACAATAACAATATAAATAATGATGAGGATGATGATGATGATAATAATAACAATAACAACAGTAAAAATAATAGATAATGATAATAATAATCATCATCATTACCATTACTATTATTATCATTATCATCATCACCCCCAACATCAAGATCACCACCATAATCCTCATATTTTTCGCTTGCATCCTCACGGCCATCACATAACAACAACGACAACAGCTCAAGAGGAAGAACAACAACAAAAACAACAACAGCTCAAGAGCAAGAACAACAACAACAACTCAAGAGGAAGAACAACAACAACTCAAGAGGAACAACAACAACAAGTAAAACAACAACTCAAGAGGTAGAACAACAACAAAAACAACAACAACTCAAGAGCAAGAACAACAACCATGACCGAATATCACCAAATCCACATTAATCCCAGCACCACTCGCCCCCGCGCAATGGTGCTATCAACAGTCACAACACCACTGCAATAATACATGGCCGCTGTAAATCATCCCCGCCCTAATCATTCAAAAATACAATATGATAATAAAATAATAAAACCCACATCGACTACAAACGGAATAACATTTACAAATAATCCAATTAAAATAATGCAATCATAAAAGAAACCATTGGCTATTAGAATTTAATAACATATAATTACACTGCATTTAATGTAAATAAGAGCACAGTTAATCGACAAGGTGGAAACAAAGTAAAAGAAAAAAAAGATAAATAATAATAACGAGGCTAATAATTCATCTAATCAAGTCGAGCAACAATAAACAGAAAAATAAGGATAAGTAGCAAAATTAAATAACATTAAGAGAATAGGAAATAGGAATAAATAAAAATAAATTGAACATAACTGCAGTCGCAAAATAAAAAGTATGATAATTCATCTCTATAAGTACAGCAAGCATAAAGACAAAGATGATAATAGGAAAAGCAAATTTAAAAAAATAGGATTTCACTTTTATTAAGTCTTGGAGCAATGAATAAATATGTACAATAAAAAAGAAAAAAGAAAACTAACACACAATAAACACTTATTATACAGGTAATAAATAAAGTCAAGATAATAAAAGACGATGGCACAATTTGAGGACAATATGAATACTTAAAAAAGGACAATAAAAATGGCAAGAACAGCTACTCGAACAACAAATAACGTAACAAGAAAAGTAACACCACAACCACTACCCACAACACCCCCTCCCCCTCCTCCCCCTCCCACAAGCTCACCCACCGGGTAAATCAACATCACTATCAAGCAGACAAACGACCCCCTCCCCCTCCTTCCCCCACCCCAAATAAGGTAACTCAACAACAACAACAACAACAACAACAACAACAAAAGCACCACCAACAAGCAAACAAACGACCCCCTCTCCTTCCACCCCCCCCCTCCTCCCCCACCCCTCACCCCAACAGGTAAATCAACACCCCCGCCACCAACAAGCAGACAAACACCTCCCCCCACCCCCCACACCCCTCAACCCCAACCAACCCCACCGCGATCGCTCACCGAATCGCGTCCCCACCAGCTGCTGCCCTTATCGAGCTCATCAGCTGAGCGGCCGCCGTTGCTGACTCCTCGTCTCCGCTGGGCAGGCAACAGGATGCGCGGCTCTGCCCGGCTCTTGCCACGCGCAATTACGGTGGGTATGAGGAGGAGGAGGAGGAGGAGGAGGAGGAGGAGGAGGAGGAGGAGGAGGAAGAAGAATGGAGGAGGAATGGAGGAGGAGGAGGAGGAGGAGAATGGAGGAGAAATGGAGGAGGAAGAGGAGGAGAATGGAGGAGGAATGGAGGAGGAGAATGGAGGAGGAATGGAGGAGGAGAAATGGAGAAGGAAGAGGAGGAGAAATGGAGGAGGAGGAGGAGAAGGATGTATGGAGGAGAAGGAGGAGGAGGAGGAGGTGGTGGGAGGATCGAGGAGGAGTAGAAAGAATGGAAGAGGAAGAGGACCAGCTGGAGGAGGAGGTGGAGGAGAAGGTGGAATGGAGGAGGAGGAGGGGGGAGGAGGAGGAGGAGGAGAAGGTAGAATGGAGAACGAGGAGGAGGAGGAGGAGGAGGAGGAGGAGGAGGAGGAGAAGGTAGAATGGAGAACGAGGAGGAGGAGGAGGAGGAGGAAAAGGAGGAGGTGGTGGAGGAGAAGGTGGAATGGAGGAGGAGGAGGTGGAGGAGAAGGTGGAATGGAGGAGGAGGAGGAGGAGGAGGAGGAGGAGGAGGAGGAGGAGGAGGAGGTGAAGGAGAAGATGGAATGGAGGAGAAGGAGGAGAAGGAGGAGGAGGTGAAGGAGAAGGTGGAATGGAGGAGAAGGAGGAGAAGGAGGAGGAGGTGGACGAGAAGGTGGAATGGAGGAGGAGGAGGAGGAGGAGGAGGAGGTGGAGGAGAAGGTGGAATGGAGGAGGAGGAGGAGGAGGAGGAGGAGGTGGAGGAGAAGGTGGAATGGAGAAGGAGGAGGAGGAGGAAGAAGAGAAGGTAGAATGGATGATGATGATGATGATGATGATGATGGTGATGATGATGATGATGATGATGATGATGATGAAGATGATGATGATGATGATGATGATGATGATGATGATGATGATGATGATGATGATGATGATGATGATGATGACGATGATGATGATGAAGATGATGATGAGGAGGAGGAGGAGGAGGTGAAGGAGAAGGTGGAATGGAGGAGGAGGAGAAGAAGGAGGAAGAGGAGGAGGAGGAGGAGGAGGTGGAGTTCTTCTAATCCTCCTCCTCCACTTTCTCCTCCTTATCCCCCTCTTTCTCCTTCCAACCCCTCCTCCTTCTGTTCCTCCTCCTACTGTTCCTCCTCCTACTCCTCCTCTTCCTCCTTCTCTGTTTCCTCATTGTCCTCCTTGGCGGATGGTCCACACAGGTGACTACGAACACTAATTGGCCCCGGTGCGCTACCTCACCTGCGCTTAATTATTCATTAAGGGCGTCACGTATTGCAGGTGGAGGGGAGGGAAGAAAAGGAGGAGGAGGAGGAGGAGGAGGAGGAGGAGGAGGAGGAGGATAGGAAGGAGGAGGAAGTAGAGGAAGAGGAAGAGGAGGATGAAGGGGAGGAGGAGGGGGAGGAAAAGGAAAAGGAGGAGGAGGAGGAGGAGGAGGAGGAGGAGGAGGAGGAGGAGGAGGAGTAGAGGGAGGAGGAGGAGGAGGGGAAGGAAGAGGGAGAGGAGGAAGTAGAGGGGGTGGAAAATGAAGAGGAGGGGGAGGAGGAGGAGGAGTAAGAAATGGGAGAGGAGGAAGAGAAAGTACGGAAGAAAAAAAACAGAAGTAAAATGAGGAAAAGGAAGAGAAATAAGAAGAAGAAGAGAGAGGGGAGATGGAGGTTAGAAAGATTTGGGTTAAGGACAAGAAAATGAATAACACAGAGGGAGTAAGTGGAAGAGAAAGTGTTAATAAAGAGAGAGAAAATGGTAGGTAAAAGTTAAGTAGTAAAAATAAGGTATGAATACAAAGAAAATAAATAAGAAATAAGACAAAAAAAAAAAAAAATAATAATAATAATAAATAAAATTAAGACACAGGAAGAACAGTAAAAAAAATGAAATGCTAAGAAAATTTGAAAAAATCATTCAAAATAAAAACAAAAGATCAGTCGGACGAAGCGAAAAAAAGAAAGCAACACGGAAAAAAATAATAAAACATAATAAAAAAACAAAAATAAAAAGGGGACAAGGCAGAAAAGGAAGGACGAGAGAAGAAAACACCCATACCTCCCTTCCCCCCACCCCCCTCCCTCTCAATGACATCAGCGCAATCAACGCGCATAAAATCATAATTGCAACCCTGATGAACACCTTTGCAAATAATGACAATGCAACCTTTCACCATCACCTGTTCAACCCTCCTCGCTGATGAATGAATCACGAGATGCATGTTTTACGCTCGCCCCTTTTTTTGTGAATGACATTACGGTTATTACGGCACCATTACTCACATTACGCCACGTACGGTAATTGGTATGGCTCGAGTTATTAATCAGGTGTTAGAAAAGGGAAGCCCGTTTAGACTGCGGACCACTGTGTCTTATAATTATTCGAAAATCTATCATTTTAATGCGTAATTATTCATGTATTTGATGTAGCTGTACGATACACATACGCACACGCAAACGCACACGCACACGCAAACGCACACGCATACACACACACACACACACACACACACACACACACACACACACACACACACACACACACACACACACACTCACTCGCACACACACACACACACACACACAGGCCTGCATTACACCCGACAGCCGTCCGCCTCCACGCCTGTGCTCATGCCACCTCCATGCCCACATCTCAAAACGCTTACGCCAGACGACCCTAACACCCTCTTCAGCCCCACTCCATTCCCATTAACCCTTAATCAACTCCCTTTATCCCCTGTCTTTCCCTCCCCCCTCTCCCTATCTTACCCTGCCCCCTCCTTTATATTACCCTATCCCCTCCCTCATTTTACCCTACCCCTTTCCCCCATCTTACCCTACCCCCTCCCTTATATTACCTTATCCACTCACCCTTCTTACCAAACCCCTCCCTCATTTTACCTTACAACTTTCCCCCTCACATACCCCTATCTTACTCCCCTCCTTCCTTATACTGCCCGACCCCCTCCCTTATCTTATCCTATCCACTCCCTCATTTACCTCCCTTCCTTCCCCCCTTTTCCCCAATCACCCCCTTCCCCATCCAACCCGCAAATCCCCCCCCTCTCTATCCAGTGCTCCCACCTCTCCTCCCCCCTCCCCCTATCCATCTCTCTCTCTCTCTCTCTCTCTCTCTCTCTCTCTCTCTCTCTCTCTCTCTCTCTCTCTCTCTCTCT
>NC_061830.1:8846643-8853363 GCF_019202785.1 Penaeus chinensis
CGCAATATTTCATCCGATGAGATACAATCAACAGCACGACCTCCCGCTTTTATGTACAAGTAGAATCACCCACTTTAATGCCCCTAAATTTTAATTTCCTTCTACTTAATTATTAATTTCAAAGGAATTACATTCCCGCTGCACACTCTAATGCTAATGCAGCGATGGAATATTCCTTTTAGTGGCTTGTAAATGCCACTAAATATAATAAAAATTAATAAACACAATTGTATATCGAACCGTTAAAGGAAAATGTAAATAAAAGAAAACGGAGGAGGGAGGAGGGAGGAGGGGAAGAGGAGGATGGAAGAGGAGGAGGGAGGAGGGAGGAAGAGGGAAGGAGGAGGTGGGGGAGGGGAGCGAGAAGAAGGATGGAGGAAAGGGAAGAGGGAGGGAGAAAGGGTGTGACAGAAAGAGAAAGGTGGGGGAGTGGAACAGAGAGAGGAGGTGGAGAGGAAGGAAAAGGAGATAGATCAATAGAGGGAGAAGGAGAGGGAGAGGGAGGAGGAAATAGGAGAGGGAAGGAAGGGGAGGAGGAAAGAGATGGAGAGGGAAGGGCAGGAGGAAAGAGATGGAAAAGGAGAAGGGAAACGAGAGGGGCAAGAGGGGATAGAGGGAGAAGGGAGACGAAGGGAAGAGGCAAACAGCGGGAGAAGATAAAGAGAGGAGAGGGGGGGGAAAGGAGGAAGGAAGGAAGGGAGAGAGAAGAGGAGGGAGGGAGGGAAAGACTAGGAAAGTAGAGACAAGGTAGGGGGAAAAGGGAAAAGGACAGGAAGGAGTAGGAGAGCCAGGAGAGGGAAAGAGAGGAAAGAAGAAGGGAAGAAGGAGGGCGGAGAGAGATCGTAATGAAGGAAAAGAAGAAGAACAGAAGAACATCCGGTCAAAGACAAAGCACACACACACACACACCCTCCCCCCGCCCATCCCCCCCCCACCCCCCTCCCTTACTCCGTAGCTGACCACGGCCTACAAGTCAATTTCTTAGGGCACGCACACACAATACAGAATAAAAAAAAGTGAAGAAGGGTAAGACAGAAAAAAAAAAAAAAAAAAAAAAAATAAGATAAAAAAAAAGGATAGGGAAGGATTTCCTCCGGCTAATGCCATAGAGAGGGGGAGGGGGGAAGGGGGTGGGGGGCAGAGGGCTGTGATTTGAAATAATTAGGCCTACCGGTGAATATCGAGGACAACAAAGTCGCCCTCAGGGAGGACGGGAAGAGGCCTAGGCTAAGAGGCTTGTGAGATCGAAGGAAAAAAAAACTGTTTTGAGTTGATTTATGATTATTACCTTCTTTGCGGTATTATTATTATTTTTTTTTTATCTATTATCATTTGTATTTTCCTTAATACTCTTATTATCACATCAGACTTTTTTTTATTTTCTATAAATAGTTATCATCATTCCTCTTCTTGACATCTTTATTATTATAGTTATCATCATCTTCATTTTCACAATTATCATTATTGCCTCTGTTATTGTTGTTGTTTCCGCCGCGGCTACCATGCAATCTACATAAACTAATTGGCATTAGATTAGATTGCAAAATTCAAATTCGGCTTCGGATTCTGAACACATTTTCCCATTCATTATGAATAACCTTCAGCAATTTTCAACGGCCATCTTATTAGCGTACGCACACGCACATATACGCACACCCGCAACACACACGCGGACATGGCTACACACACTCACACGCAACCCGCGACACGGATACACACACACGCAGCACACACACACACACGCACGCACACGCACACGCGCACACACACACACACACACACACACACACACACACACACACACACACACACACACACACGCACACACGCACGCAGGTACACATACACACACAACCTGATCAAACACTCAAACATATATATATGCATATAACATGCCATAAAATAACAAAACTTTCATAGCGGCACACAAAAGATACCATTTAAATAATAAAAGCAATATCCATTTACTCGCGGCGGGGGGTGGAGGGGGGAGGACTCCTAAAACGATACCATTACCGATGGCTGACTTCATTTTACCTCATTTGACTTCATTTACTTCATTCAAAGCATCCGGCGTGTGCTTGTTTACGAGACAAGAAAACTGCTTCATCACGCGAGAATGTTCGTAAACTAATGTACCTTAAGGATCTTTTTTTCGGCTCGACCACCAGGCGATTCGATGTTATGATCTCTGTAATGGTGTTTACAATTCTGAATGTTATAGTTTATTTTCTCTTTTGTTTGTGTGTCTGTCTGCATCTCCTGTGTATAGAAACTATCTCTCTCTCTCCTTGTCTTTCCCTTTCTATTCTCTCTCCCTCTCTCCCTTTTACCTTTCCTTCCCGACCACCCGCCCACCTACCTGCTACCCTCCCTCTCTCTCCCTCTCCCCCCTTCCATTTTCCTCCCTCCCCCTTCACTCCCTCCCACCCTCCCTCTTTCCCTTATCCTTCCTTCCCCCACTTACTTTTTCCTCTCTCCTTCCCTCTTCCTCCCTCCCTCCCACCCTCTCCATCGAAGAAAGAAGAATGAAACTCGAAGAAACCTGCAACAGCAAAAGTAAAGGGGCGTGATAGCAATATTGCAAGTTGCAAGACCTCACATCCTGCACACAAGCCGTCAAGCAAGGCAGAATAGGAGGTAAGAGTAGGTAATGTGAAAAAAAAAAAAATAAGAAAGAAAGATTAAGTGAAGGTAAGGAAATGAAAAAGTATGAAACTGTTTAAATTATTAAAATTCAAAAACAAAAGAAAGAGGGAGTGAGAGAAAGAAAGAGATAGGGAGAGAAAGAAGAGTGAGAGGATGAGAGAGAGATAGAGAGAGAGGGAATAGAGGAGGGGAGGAGGAGAGAGAGAGAGAGTGAGAGAGATAGAGAGAGAGAGATTTTAAAAAGATATTAAAGTTATTTTTATAAGTTTAGTTTTGATTCCATTTATTACAATGGATATCTTTGGTGTGATATACTGCCTGTTTTCATTTTGCTTCCTAATCTATCCCCTTGTGTGCAAGGAATGGCCGGGGTACCATCCACTGGCGGGGCGAGGGATTTGTTTTGAAAGCAGGTCAGCAAGATTGCTAGACGAGACGCTACCGCTGCACCCACACAGCACACACACACAGCGAGAGTGAGAGATTAGAAAGAGAGGGAGAGGGAGGAGAGAGAGGAGAGAGAGAGGAGAGAGAGAGAGAGAGGAGAGAGAGAGAGAGAGAGAGAGAGAGAGAGAGAGACCCAACCTAGCACACAGCTACCATCCCCCCACCCCCCATCCCCCTCCCCAACGACTACCCCACAACGCAAATTGAAACAAGACTTCCTACCGCCTTGATATAAAGCAGCCATAAGTCATGATTACCAGTACACACATATATTTCTTAAAGCCGACGTCACGCCAAAGTAATTATTGCCTCCATAATGCCAAATAGGTTGATATATATTCTTGCAGTCTGCCGGGCGTAAAACATCGTAATTAGTCAATAAACAGAAGAAAGTATGGTTGTTTGTGCAAGGTATATGGCGAAGCAAAGGGCTTATGGGGTTAGTTTATGGGTAAAGTTTTGCGGCTGATCATACACACATGCATACATGTACATACATACAGATGCATAAAGACGCACATCCATACCAAATACACATGCTATAAACATACACGTCCATTCACATAGAATAATAATTATAACTGAACTGATAAAGACGATGATGATAATATAATCGAAATTAATTATAAAAGACGATATGTAAATCAACACCATATACCTAACTAGACCAAACAAACAAAGAACAAACAGACAAAATATATCCTTAGACATAAACAAGGATAAAAAGTGGAGAATAACAATTTAAGGAAATAATGAAAACAAATTTAATTAACCAAACTCATCCATAGACCTACAATTTCTCCCCCCCAAAAAATATAAATTCACAACATAACCAAAGAAAAATACAAACAAACAAAAAGGAACGGCTAATCAACAATCTTATCATAAAATAAAAAACGAAATCAATAAACCGAACGCTTCAGCCACCCGATAGACCTTCGGACATTTCTATAGGCCTATATCCCTCAGCCCTGTCAAATGGGAGTGACACGTGACAAATGGTGGCCTCCAATCAGAGAGTGCGGATTAGACGGCGCCTCCGAGCAAAGAGCGCGGATTAACACAACTACAATGGCCTAATAGTACGAGTTTGTCCGATTATTAGAGGCAATTCGGACGCCGTAGAACATGGCTCTCAATCAATCACTCGCGTTGGCTTGATCGGCGTCCGTGACCCCTTTAGGTGGGGAGGGAAGATGGGGGGAAAGAGGGAGACAAGAGAGAGAGAAGAAAGGGAAAGAGGGAGAGAAGAAGGGGAGAAAAGGGAAGGAAAGAGGGGGAAAAGGGGAAAGAAAAGGGAGAGAAGAGGGAGGAAAAGAGGGAAAGAAGAGGGAGAGAAGAGGGAGGAAAGGAGGGGGAAGGAGGGAGGAAAAGAGGAGTGAGGGACTGGGAAGAGAATGGAAGGTATGGAGAGGAAAAGGAGGGAGAGGAAGGGACGGTACATAGAGTGGGGAAGGAGAACGAAATTGGTGAGGAGGTGGGAAAGGAAAGGGATATATGTGGAGGAGCGAGGGGGGATGAAAGTACGGGAAAGTAGGGAGCAGAAAGAGAAAGAGAAAAAAAAAAGAGGAAAGGAAAATCGTGAAGAACAGAGTATTAAAAAGAAAGAAAGAAAGAAAGAAAGAAAATATATATATATATTTAAACTTGCAGAAGTAGGAGTACCTTTGCCGTCATTAAAAACACTAAAAAGAACAAAAAAAGAACAAAAAAACAATAATGCCCATAACAATCATAATTAGGCTCAAGATGGGCGGCGAGAAGACAAACAAAAAATGCCCCCGAGACCTACCTGGCCGCCCTCGACACGAGCCAAAGGGAAGGGAGACGCAGCACCCTTTCTTCCCCTCCCTCCCCCCTGCCCCCTCTCCCTCCCGCTCCTCCCACCCTCTTTACACCCTCACCATGCCCTTTCTGTTGCTCCTTCACACTCTTAGCTTTTCTGTCTTTTCCTCTTACCTTCTTACTCTTCCTACCTCTCCTCCTCTCCTCGCTCTCTTCCCTTTTCCCTCTCTACCCCTCCCCCTCTTCCCTTTTCCCTCTCCCTCTCCACCCCTCCCCCTCTTCCCTTTTCCCTCTCCAGCCCTCCCCCTCTTCCCTTTTCCCTCTACTCAACTTTCACTATCCCCTCCCTCTCCCCTTTCTCCTTTTGGCTTTGTCCTACTTCCTTCCCCTCCGCCTTCCCCTCCCTCCCCCTACTCTCTCTTTCCCTTCCCCCCTCCCCCCCATCCCCCTCCGCCTTCCCCTCCCTCCCCCTACTCTCTCTTTTCCCCCCTCCCCACCGCTTCCTCATTAAACTCACAACTCATTAGCCGCTCTCAAAAACACCCCACTCATTACACTCCTTGGCAGCTTCTTGCAACAAAAGGCCGAGGTGATAAATTGCGAAGCTTTCCTCCCAAACCCCCACCCTCTGTCCCTCCTCGCTTACCCCTTCCTCTCCCTCTCTCCCTCTTCTCCCTTTCCCTTCCCTCGCCCCCTCCCTCCCCCACCCACTTAAATAGCGTGCATAATTAGTGCAAGATAAAGTGAGGCGTGTGTTGGGTTTAGGGCAAGGGTGGGGGGTGGGGGTGGGGAGGGAGGGGATAGTTAAGGAAGGGGATAAAGGTACAGGAGGGGGGGGAGGGAGAGCAGGCAGAGGGAAAGAGGGGGTGATATAGGTTGATAATGATTACCCACAACGTCCTTAGAGTGAGGGGGGAGGGGGTAATGGGGGTAGGGGGTAAGGGGGGGAATAGTAGCACAGATGGCAACCCTGGCAGCACGATCTTCGGCAAAGATCTTGGGCGAATTACCTACAAATGGGTGATTAATAGGCCGAATTATTCTGTTCCGGCTCGCGAGGGTTTGAATCCCCCCCCCATCACGCCCCCCTCCACTTCCCCTCCCCTAACACGCGCTCGCACACTTAACCATACATACATACATACATACATACGTAATTACACACACGTGCAGGCACTAAAAAAAAACACACACACGCACTCAAAACACACACGCACTCAAAACACACACACACACACACACACACACACACACACACACACACACACACACACACACACACACACAACCCCCTCCCCTACACAACACACACACACGCACACACCTGCCGATGATTAAATTTAAACAAAAGAATAACAAAAGACGGCGTATAAAAAGGGGACTGCGACAAGAACAGACATGGACAAGAGCAATAAATTTATCGCAAATAAAAGGGGTGAGGGAGAGGGGAAAAAAAGGGGGGGAAAGGGAGAAGGAGGGGGAGGACGAGAAGGATAGGGGAGGAAAAGAGGGTAAGAAAATGGGAAAAGAGGGGAGAATAGGGGGGGGGAGGTGGAGGAGGAAAAGAGGAAGGAAGAGGGAAAGAAAACAGGTAGAAGAGGAACGGCGGTGGCAAGAAGGAAAGGAGGTGTAGAAGACAGAAGAGGTAAGAAGGAAGGAAAAGAAGGAAAAGGAAGGGTAGAAGGGGGGAAGAGGAAAAGAAGGAGGCGGAGAGAGGACAGAAGGGGAAATAGAAAGGGAGAAGAGGAACAGAGGAGGGCTGCTTCTCCCCAACAAAAGGTCATATTGGAAGGAAGGACAGAAAGGTCTGATAAAGGATAGAAATGAAAGAAAGGAGGA
>NC_061830.1:8853463-8858463 GCF_019202785.1 Penaeus chinensis
AGCTGCCTATCGCTCCCTAATCCTTTCGTCGATTCCCCATCTCTCCTCCTCTTATTTTCCACTGTTACGCTCTGTCTCTGTCTCGTTATTTCTCAATTTCGATCTCGGTCTCTCTCTTGGACCCAGTCATGGCCTCGGTCCCGGTTTTCTCTCTATTTTTTCTCGTTCTCTCTCTCTCTCTTACTCTCTCTCTCTCTCTCTCTCTCTCTCTCTCTCTCTCTCTCTCTCTCTCTCTCTCTCTCTCTCTCTCTCTCTCTCTTAATTCCTCTCTCTCCCTTACGCCCTCTCTCTCCCCCTCTCTCTTACTCCTTCTCTCTCTCTCTCTCTCTCTCCCCTCTCTCCCCTCTCTCTCTCTCTCTCTCTCTCTCTCTCTCTCTCTCTCTCTCTCTCTCTCTCTCTCTCTCTCTCTCTCTCTCTCTCTCTCTTTCCTTGTGAGACACTTTTCTTCCAGTAACATTTACTGACAAATAGTACACATCGTTTCCATGTTTGCAGTCATTACTTAAACGTTCGAATGAAACTGCTAACAAATACATAGTCAACACCTCACCTGTCGATGAAGATCGAATAAAATATAAACAATTAAAGTTAAGTAATTGAGCTTCTGAATCACGCACGAATAACCCTATGCACACATATAAATAACAAACGCAACGTAAACAGAAAAAAAAAGAAAAAAAAGTGATAACCAAATAATGACTAGCAATAACCGTGATAATAGTCGTGTCAACAAGCAATATCGACTTCCATATAGGTATCGACAATGACACAGTGCAATAAACCAACGCAGATAAATCATAATGCAATAATGCAATTACGATAATGTCATGGCAATTTGAGGACTACGGAGACGGGGAAGAGGGTGGGAGGGAGGGAGGGAGGGAGGGAGGGAGGGAGGGACGGAAGGAAGGAGGGAAGGAGGAAGGAGGGAAGGAGGGAGGAGGGAGGGAGGGAGAGGGAGGGAGAGAGAGAGAAAAGAGGTAGAGAGAGAAAGAGAGAGGAAGAGAGAGGGAGAAAGAGGAAAAGAGAGAGAGAGAGAGAGAGAGAGAGAGAGAGAGAGAGAGAGAGAGAGAGAGAGAGAGAGAGAGAGAGAGAGAGAGAGAGAGAGAGAGAGAGAATAAGAATGACACAGCGGAATAAAAATCCACTCGGCTTTACCACAGCCATCTGTTAATATCAACAGTACCATTGATCACGCATAATAATGAGATAATCCATAATCACTTAAACGAATCCGACTTCCCTTCTTTCTTTTATCTTCCTTCCTCAGCCATGAAAGAAAGAAAAAAAAAAGAAAAAAAAAAAAAAGAGAGAGAGAGAGAGGAGGAGAAAAAAAAAACGCGAATAAAAATATAATATTAACAATAAACACGTAAATATATACCGTCCCTATAGAACTCGCGTCCCTAACAAATCTATCAATAAAAAAGTTAAATAAAGAGAAGATCAAAGAAGAAAAGAGGGGTCCTGCTGAGTGCACAAAAAAATGCCCCATTCCCGTCTCCAATAAGTCCTAGAGGAGAGCGGGCCAACAGCATCTCATAAGCGGCGGGAGAAGTCCGCTCGCGCCTTGACCTTGCAATGGCGGGAAACTCTCGCCGCCTCGCACCTCGCCAGGCCTGCCAACCGAGGCGTCGCGGCGGCATGGGGATGTCTGGCGTATCGCGTTGCTATGTTCGTTGCAATAATGGTAGAGGGATTTATATCATTAGATGCATAAGTTAAATAAGGAATGTTACAAATATTAGCTGACGTCTTCGTGTGCTCTCGCTCTCACCTCGGCACAAAACACCGATTACGGGTGGCAGCCCTGTTTCTTCGATAACGGAATATATTTACCGCATAAATCCTGCCCCAAAAATAATAATTTCAACATATTCCCATTCTAAGAATAATTAACAAATTACGAAAAAAATAAAAAAATAAAATAAAATGAAAATCGCTCTATGTCCATTCCAAGCGGATTTAGGAAACACGTTGCAAATGGATCCTCTTTTGTGTGCTCATGCTACGCTTGCGTGCATCATGTGCGTACATATGTGCAATTATCATTATCACTTCATTAAAACAAAGGAGAAAAACATTACACCTAATCATCTAATGGGAGGAAATGGGTCCGCAACGCATCCCCTATTACTTACCATTATTTCCCTTCGTCCATAAGTCTCGTCTCGTGTCGTTTCAAATGCCTTCCGCGCATGTAATTTTTTTTTTTTTAATAAGAATAAATGAATTAACTAATTAATTAATAAAAATACAGGCGAACAAATAATCGCCATTCTCCTTTTAAATCCTAAAGTAAGAATGCGAGTGGGAGAACAGGCTTCGTCACAAGAGACGTCACAGGAACTGTCCAACTCTCGCTCGCCAGACGTAAGGGCGCTCCAGGAACCCCATGACAACCCCATGACAGCCCCATGACAACGACTCTAACCCCAATTTTCGAATCTGCAAGGAGCGGCCACCGCGGTTCTCTTCGTATTCCTCCTCGTTCCAACCCTTCTTTTCATTCTTAATGTCCTGTTCCTTGAGTTCCTCCTCTCTCTTCTACTCTCCACTCATATATCCATCCCCCTTCTTCTACTTCTTATCCTCCTCCTACTTCTGTTTCAAGTTCATCCTTTTACCTCCTGCTTTTCCTCCTCCTGTTCCTGTTTCTCCTCCTTTTTACCCTCCCCTTCTTCTTCTTCTTCTTCTTCTTCTTCTTCTTCTTCTTCTTCTTCTTCTTCTTCTTCTTCTTCTTCTTCTTCTCCTTCTTCTTCTTCTTCTTTCTCCTCCTCTCCCTCCTTCTCTTGCCCCCCCCCCCCGACTTTCCTCCTCCTGCCCTCCTCACTTTTCCTCCTCCTGCTTCTCCTCCTCCTCTTCCTTCTAAAATCCATAAGAACCACGACATCACCTCCGACCAAGGGGATGATGAACCTTACAGCGCATTTAAATGGCGTGACCATGTGTTCCCTGCCCCCCCTCCCTCCCTCCCTCCCTCCCTCCCTCTCCCTCCATCCTACTCCCCCCCCCCCCCCATTCCTCCTGGACTCCTTTCAGTTTCCTTCGCGTTTTACATCCTCCGAAGGGATTGCCGACCAGTTCTCACGGGTCCTTAGGCTTGGAGGATGTAAGCAGGATCGTTGTGGTAGCCTTTTCGAGCAGCTCTTCTGATCTGCTATGGTGTGTGTTTTAGCTTTTGTTACGTATTCATCTAATTATCTATCTACACACGTTTCTTTTTTCTTTCTTTTTTTCACCGTAATGCAAAATAATGGTACCGTCACAGGACTTAATGACGTAATGATGGTAATGGTAATTATTTGATGATGAAGCGACAGTGGTAATCATGGTCATGGTCATAATTCTAAACAATAACATCTGCAACACTTGCACTAGCAATATTGATATTATATAATTAGCATTAGCAGTAATAATAGTGATTATGATGATGATAAAAATTATAGTAATGATAATGATAATAGTAACAATAGCTATGATGGTAATGATATTAATCATGACTCCAATGATAATGATAATGACAGCGATAGTGATAGCAATAACAATAACACCAACAACAATAATAATAGCAATAACAATAATCAAAATAACCATAAAAATAACGAATATAGTGATAGGGATAATGATAACGATAATAATAATAGTAATAATAATAACGATAATAACACTACAACTAAGTGACTAATCATAATACTAGTTATAATAATAGCAATAATAAAAAAACAGCATTCAAAATAATAACGGAAATACTACTACTAATACTACTAGTAACAACAACATCAACAAAAACAATATCGTAATAACACAAAGATAGATAATAAATCAAATAGTAATAACAACAACAATAACCATAACGACTACAGCAATCGCAATTTTCAGGATAATGCAACAAAAAAAATGCAAAAGACGACGTCGCCGCCACACCTCATACCCCCAAAAAGCAACATGAAACAAAAAAAACACCTCATAGATCCTATCAGTGCAGTCACAACAAAAACAATAACAAAAGCAATGGCAGTAACAAGAAAAATAACACAAACATAAAACCGAAAATAACAGTAACAAATGGTAAATATCAACTAAAACCAACAATAAATCTTAAAAACAACTAAAATCAACAAAAAACAAATAAAACAAAAAAAAAAAATCAACAAAAAACAAATAAAACACAAAAAAACTAAAATCAACAAAAACAAAAAACAACTAGAAAAACAACAAACAAACAAACAAACAAACAAAATTACCCCAACAACGAACTCTCATAAAACAACAAAAGCAACAATGGCAACAAAAGCGCCATCCCGCCCGTCCGGTCTCCCCTTCTCCCCAAAAATAACCTTTCCCACACTCCCCCTTCCCTTAAAGAAACAGGAATAGGGAGAACATGAAGGAAGAGGAGAGGGAGAGAGAAAAGGAAGAAAGAGACGAAAGAGGAAAAAAAGGAGAGAGAAAAGGGGGGGAAGAGAGGGAGAGGGAGAGAGAGAGAGAGAGAGAGAGAGAGAGAGAGAGAGAGAGAGAGAGAGAGAGAGAGAGAGGGGGAGGGAGGAGGGAGGAGAGAGAGAGGGAGAGAGAGAGGGAGAAAGAGAAAGAGAAAGAGAAAGAGAGAGAGAGAGAGAGAGAGAGAGAGGGGAGGGGGAGGGAGAGGGAGAGAGAGAGGGAGAGAGAGAGAGAGAGGGAGAAAGAGAAAGAGAAGAGAAAGAGAGAAAGAGAGAAAGAGAGAGAGAGAGAGAGAGAGAGAGAGAGAGAGAGAGAAAGAGAGAGAGAGAGAGAGAGAGAGAGAGAAGACATAGAGAAAGAGAGAAGGAAAAAAGAGAGAGAGCGAGAGAGAGAAAAGGAAGAAAGAAAGAGGAGAGAGAGATCAATGAAAGAAGGGGGAAGAGAGAGAGAGAGAAAGGAAGAACAGGAAAAAAGAGAAAAGGAAGGGTGAGGAGAAAAAAAAAAATCATGAATAAGGAAAAGGGGAAAATCTTAAAAGACGAAGTAGATAGTAAGGAAAA
>NC_061830.1:8865963-8870963 GCF_019202785.1 Penaeus chinensis
GAGAAAGGCAGGGAATGGGATGGGGAAGAGTTTGGGGAAGGGATGGGGAGAGGAGGGCGGGGAAAGGAGGTGGGGGGAGAGAAGGTTGGAGAAGGGATGGGAAGAGGAGGATAAGGAAAGGGAGAGAAGGGCGGGAGAGGGGCTGGGGGAGAGAAAGGCGGGGAAGGTGTTGGGGAAAAGAAGGGCGTGATGTACAGTGAGGGCGCGTGACAGGTGCATGCACTGTGCACGGTGCTCGATTTTTCCCACGTTTTTTCTTCTCTCTCTCTCTTTCTACTTTTCTCTTTCTCTTAATCCGTTACTCTTTTTCTCTCTTTCTTTTACTCTTATCATTTTTGTCTGTCTGTCTGCCTTTTTCGCTTCCAGTCTGTGGTGTATAAACCACTTCTGTCTCTCTATTCATGCTGTACATTAACTTATATGACTGTATTTCTGTCTGTCTGTCTGTCTGTCTGTCTGTCTGTCTGTCTGTCTGTCTGTCTGTCTGTCTGTCTGTCTGTCTGTCTGTCTGTCTGCCTGTCCGTTCGTCCGTCTGTCTCTCTCAACCCGATTCCCACCCACTCCCACACACCCTCTCACTCCCTCTATCCACATCCTTCCTTTTCCCTTTTCTTTTTTTCCCTTCTTCTCCTTCCCAAACCCATAAACCATCCTCCCATTGAGTCCTCTGCAACCTCCGGCAAATCGTTTGCAACATTTGCCGGCATCTGTCCTCGCTTTGCAACATCCGGTCTTGAAATAGTCGCTCTGTAGGGGTAGGGGGATGGGGGTAAGGGGGGAAGGAAGGGAGAGAGGGAGAGAGGGAGTGAGTGAGGGAAGGAGGAGGGGGGGAGGGAGGGAGGGAGAGGGAGAGAGAGAGACAGAGGGGGGGGAGAGAAAGAGAGAGGGGAGAGAGAGAGAAAGAGAGAGAAAGAGAGAGAAAGAGAGAGAGAGAGAGGGGGGGGAGAAAGAGAGAGAGAAAGAGGGGGGGAGAGAAAGAGAGAAGGAGAGGGGTGAGAGAAAGATAGAGAGAAAGAAGGGGAGAGAGAAAGAGAGAGAGAGAGAGAGAGAGAGAGAGAGAGAAGGGGGGGGGGAGGAGAGAGAGAGAGAGATGAGAGAGGAGACGAGAGAGAGAAGAGAGGAGAGAGAGAGAGAGAGAGAGAGAGAGAGAGAGAGAGAGAGAGAGAGATAGAGAGAGAGAGGAAGGAGTAGATGGGAGGGGAGAAATACAGAGCAGCCGAAGGGAGGGTGGGGAATGGGAAGGGGAGAGGGAAGAAGAGGAGGGAGGAGAGAGGAGGGGAAGTGCGAAATCAGAGGAAATGAATCAAGATCAGTCATTGAGGACAATGTCATCTCCCTTTTTTTAGGCCTTCTGCGGTTGGTTAAATATATTTTGTGATGTATTATCTCTCTCTCTCTCCTCTCTTTCTCTCTCTCCCACCTCTCTCTCCCCTCCTTTCCCCCCCTCTCTCTTTCTCTCTCTCTCTCTCCCCCCCTGTCTTTCTCTCATTTTTCCGTTTCCCCCTCTCCCTTATATTTATTTCGCTTCTCCTGTTTCAGTCTTCCCTTCCCACAGCTCCCGTCCTATCCCATTTTCCTGCTAATTACTGCACATTTCTGCACTTCCTCTCCCTTCTATCTCCGTGTGCTATTTACCCGTAAAAAAAAACAACACAGACATTAATCTTTCTCTCTCTATTTCCCCTCCCTCTTCCTTCCTATGTCCATCTTTCTCGTCGCTTCCTTCACATTACTCTTTCGTGTTCTTTGTTTCCCTTGAGTCTGTTTGTACCCAATCTATGTCACTAACTTTAAGGCGATCAATTTATCTATTTATCTTTCTGTGTCTTTTATTTTTATGCACTCTCTTTTCCAATATTCTTTATTCTCATCTTAACCCCGTCCCTCTCTTTCTCTCACCCCCTCCCTCTTCCTCTTTTTCTGTCTATCTCTGTCTCCGTCTCCATCTATATCTTTATACACACACACACACACACACACACACACACACATATATATATATATATATATATATATATATGGATATATATATATAATATATATGGATATATATATATATAATATATATATATATTGATATATATATATAATATATATATGGATATATATATATATAATATATATATATGGATATATATATATATATTATATATATGGATATATATATATTATATATATATGGATATATATATATTATATATATGGATATATATATATAATATATATATATATGGATATATATAATATATATATGGATATATATATTATATATGGATATATATGGATATATATAATATATATAATATATATAACATATATGTATATACATATATATATGTATATATATATATGTAAACATATATATGTAAATATATATTTATATATATGTATGTATGTATGTATATACATACATACACTCACACACACTTACAAAGAACACGGCCAAATACACGCACAATATATTAGTGCTCTGTGACACTGATTCATCAAAGCAGAATGAAATCTCTCTCTCCTTCCCATTTCATTTTTAATCCTTTTTTCTCTCTCCCATTCCTACTTCTCTCTCGACGTCCTTCATTCCCAGAGGAGCAATAACCCTTTTCTCTATGTTTCCCTCGCTGTTCCCTCCCCACCCCCCCATATCCTCTCGTCTCGCGTCTCCAACCCCCCCCCCCTGCTCCAACCCCCCAATCGTCTAAACCTCCATTCACAACCCCCTCTCCCCCCCGCGTGACCTCTGACCCTGGACGTGCTGCTCCGCTGACCAACATAATGGTTGACTCCAACTACCGCTCCTTCCCCTGGTTTCTCACTACCCTCCCCTCCCTCTCCCCTATCCCCATCTCTCTCTCCTTCTTCTTCTTCCTCCTCCTCCCCCTCCTCTTCTTATTCGATCTCCTTCTCCCCCTCAATCCTCTGTCTATCACTCGGATTTACCTTTTTTCTCTCCCATCTCCGTCTCCGTTATCTCACCATTATTCCCTTCCTTCTGTTTCCCCTCCTTCTTCACCCCCTCGTCCCTCTCCCTCTCTTCCTTTTCCTCTTCTTCTTCTCCTCCTTTTCTCTTTTTTCTTCTTCCTCCACTTCTTCTCTTCACCCTCTCCTCCTCGTCCTCCTACTCCTCCTACTTCTCCTCCTCCTCATCTAACTCCTCGTCACTTCCAGCTCATTCCCCTCCTCTTCCTCCTCCTCCTCCTCCTCTATCTCCTCCTCCTCCCTCTCCTCCCCCACCTGCTCCTCATTTACTTTCTTTCCCTCCTCCTCCTCCACCTCCAATTCCCTCTCCTCCCTCGCGCCGATGCTTTACAAGTGAAAGTTCATCTTAATGGGCGTCCCGTCAGGTACTTTCCCCATTTACACTTTGCCAGATGTGTGTGCAGAGGAAAGGCTCGTAAAGAAATAAAGATAGGGAGGGAAGGAAAAGGGTGGTTGGGCGGGAAAGGTAGTGAGGGAATTTTACATTATATATATATATATATATATATATATATATATATATATACATATATATATGAATATATAATACACACACACACATATATAACATAAATACACACATATATATCATATAATATATACATATACATATTACATATATATACACAATATATATACATATATAATATATATATACATACATACAATATATATATATATATATATATATATATATATATATATATACATACAATATATATATATATATATATATATATATATATATAGAGAGAGAGAGAGAGAGAGAGAGAGAGAGAGAGAGAGAATGAGTGAGAGAAGTAAAATAAAAATTTTAACCATTCTATTCTTAACTGCCAATCACAATTGCAAATCATTACCTTACCGCACTTGTTAATCAAACTAGCCATCATTTGCATACTTACTGATACTTTTTGAATAATAAACAAAAGCTCCTTAAATAATTAGATTTATCTTACGTTAATCATTATTCCAGGACCTATTTAAACAACCCTCAAATGACAAAAAAAAAAAAAAAAAAAAAAAAAAAAAAAAAAAAATTACATTAGGCTTTTTGTACCATTATAAAAATGACAGACTAATGACAGTAATGATGATTACAGTAATGACGACGACGACGACAATAATAATAACACTAACAACACCGATGATAATGATAATAATAATTTTAATAATAACGATAACAGCAATAGTAATAACAACGAGAATAGTAATGACAAAATTGTTAATAACAATAACTACTACTACTAATGATAATTATAATAACGTTAATAATAATAATAATAGCAGCAATAATAATCATTATGAGGATTGTATTCAATTAAAACAATGATAATAACATGATAATGACAAAAAAAACAGTAATAGTATTAATAATAATAACAGTTATTGATAGTAATAATAATAATAATAATAATAATAATAATAACAATAATAACAATAACAATAATAATAATAACAATAATAAAAGTAATAACAGTAGTAATAATAATAATAATAACAACAATAATAACAATAACAATAATAATAATAACAATAATAAAAGTAATAACAGTAGTAATAATAATAATAACAACAATAATAATAACAATAACAATAATAATAATAACAATAATAAAAGTAATAACAGTAGTAATAATAATAATGCAAATGATTATAACAGTCATAATCCTGACAATAAAATTACAGCAGGAGCAACAGACTTTCAACATGAGTACAATACGACCAATTTACACCTGACCTTCATAGAACAGGTGACGCCTAAACGCAACAGGTGCAACGGAGGGGGGGCGAGGGAAAAAAAGGGGAAGGGGGAAGGGAGAAGGGAGAAGGGGGATGGGGGTAAGGGGGGGGTGAAGGGCGTACGCGAGTAACTGAATGGGTAAGGATAGATGAGGAAAGTAAGAGAGATTGAAAGTGGAGGGAAGAGGAAAATAAAAAGGGAGGAGGGAGGAGGGCGGAGACGAATAGGTGAATGGGTAAGGAGAGATAAGGAAAAGGGGGAAGGAAGAAGGAAAGAAGAA
>NC_061830.1:8878463-8880963 GCF_019202785.1 Penaeus chinensis
ATATATATATATATATATATATATGACTATATAGGTATATATACATATAAATATACTTATAGAAACATATATAAACATATACATATGTGTGTATATGTTTGTATAAGCATATGTATGTATATATGAATTATATATAAATGCCTGTTGTATATATATGTATAAATGCATATACATGCATATATAGCATACATATATATATGCATACATATATACATAAATGTATATAACACACAAATATATATATATATATATATATATATATATACATGATATATACATATACATGTGTGCATGTGTATATATACACATATGTAATATTTGTGTATTTGCAAATATATATGTATATGAATATACATTTGCGTGAACACACATATATATATATATATATACACATACGCACACACAAATATAAATATATACATACATATGTATATATATATATATATATATATATGTATTGTGGATATTTATAGCTAGCATGAATTTTGATGATTGTCATTCGTGTTCTAATGCCGATTGTTTAAGTCACATTGTATAAAGGTTTTAGAAACCGCTGGAATCAGTTTGAGAGACGTGGCTGATAAAACATTTTGCAAATTGTCAGATTCAAATATCGTCGAGTGGATTTGGGGGTTGGTCGTAAGCAAAGAGAAGTCATTCTTCAACTCGAATGTTGAGAGTATTTATATATACATATGTATGTGTATATAAATACGTGCGTGCGTGCGTGCGCGTCCGTGTATGAATACCTAATCATCTAATGAGTAAATACATACACAGACAAAACCACCAAACAAGAGAATTGCAGGTTTCCTACAAACACCCATCTAAACTATTACAAACTACTATACCTTATAACAAGCAATCAAATACAATGATATTTTCTTCTCCAGATTGCTCCTACCTGAAAAGCCTTGTTGGACAATCGCTCAGCGAGAACCCATTGTTATAAATTTATGTTTTAAGTCGTTTATAAGCTATGGCAGCTAATCTTAAACCAAACTGATGTTAGTAATATGAATCAGAATGAAGGTGATGGTAATTAGGTCAATACTAATAACGGTGATGAATATTACGTCAGTTTTAATATGGTCAGTGATTAAGAACAATGATTCTATGTTATGATGTTTACGGACAAATGAATACTGCATCTTTAACATCAGTAGGCATTAATGAATATGAAGGAAGATGTTATTACAAATATAATCACAGCTAATGGAGCTTCTTTACCTCTCCATTGCCACCTCTTCCTGCCCTTTAGTCTCATTACCCACTATACCTCTCCCGCGATCGATGCCCATTATAACCTCACTCCCTCCCTCCCTCCCTCCCCCCTCCCGATCTGTGCCCATTTTTACCTCCCTCCCTCCCTCCCCCCCTCCCGATCGGTGCCCATTTTTAACCTCCCTCCCTCCCGATCGCTGCCCATTTTCACCTCCCTCCCTCCCTCCCCCCTCCCGATCGCTGCCCACTTTTACCCCCTTCCCCCCGCCCGATCGCCGCTGCCCGCCTCGCACTTGCCGGAGTTCTGTTACGAAGCAAAAGGCCGTTACGGAAGAGAGTCGAGAGACGAGGTAATGATGCTCAAATTGCCTCTCTGGGGGGGGGGGGGGAGAGGAAGGGAGGGAAGAGGAGGAGATAGGAGAAGGGAAGGGAGGGAGGGGGAGATGTGAGTAGGAGAAGGGAAGAGAAGGGAAGGAAGGGAGGGGGAGATGTGAGTAGGAGAAGGGAAGAGAAGGGAAGGAAGGGAGGGGGTGATAGAGTAGGAGGGGGAAGAGAAGAGAAGGGAAGGGAGGGAGGAGATGCGAGTAAGAGAGGGGAAGAGAAGGGAAGGGAGGGAGGGGGTGATAGGAGGGGGGAAGAGAAGGGAGGGGAGGGAGGGGGAGATGGTAGATGGGGGGGCGAGGAGGGAGGCGATGTGGAGGAAGGAGGGGCAAGGGGACATTGATGCACAAATTAGGCTACCTGGGCACGAGGGCATGAGGTGATGCATAAATTATCGCGGCTGGGCACGTGATGCTAGGGAGGGGTGTGGGTGGGGGGGGGGGAGCGGTTTGGCAGGATAGTAAGTAAAACCTGAAATAAAGAGGTTTTTTTCTTCAAAATCAAGAATTGCGAAAACAATCATTATCATAACACTCCTTACAACAATATCAACAATATACAACCCTGAAAATAATGACCTTCAGCTACTCCCACAACATTCGCAAAAAAAAAAAAAATCTCAATAGGCCTATGAAGAACCGCAAGGGAGAGAGGGAGGGAGTAGGGGAGAAAGTTAAGCGAGGAAGATATTAAGCGCAATTCACACCCCACGTGAACAGATTACAGATTACACCCCATGTCCATCTTCTCCCTCCCTCCTCCCCGTCCCTCCCTCCTCTCCTCCTTCTCCCACCTCCTCCCCATCATCATCACTCGTCACCTCTCTCTGATTCTCTGATTATTCGAAAATCAGAGGCGGAGGGGCGGAGGGGGGGGGGGAGTGAGGTAGGGAGGG
>NC_061830.1:8889258-8894258 GCF_019202785.1 Penaeus chinensis
AGGGACAGGGGGGTAGGAAAGGGAAGGAGGAGGGAGGAGGGGAACGGTGGTGACAACGTGTGATTTCCAAGATCGAAAAGAAAGAGAGAATGAAAGAAAGACATAAAAAAAAGAGAATGAAACGTCGATCCTTTTATTCCCCCCCTCACACCCCCCTCCCCTTTGAAACAAACAAAACAAAAACAACAACAACGGAATGGGAGACGAATCAAAGACGAAAGAGACAAGAAGAAAGAAGAAAAAAAAACGGCCAAAAAACACAATCTGAAGAGGCGATTGACAGACAGACAATATGACAGGTCGAGTGCGACTCCAAAGACACGATGGTCGGAGATCACACACTGGGGGGGGGGGGGGGGGGAGGGGGGAAGGAGGAGGAGGGGAGATGGAGGAATGAAAGGTTGGAGGGGGGGGGAGACGGAGGGTGGAAGAGAGGAGGGGATGGAAGATAGAGATGAAAGAGGAGGAAGAGAAGGAAGAAGATAGAGGAAAGTGAAGAGGAAGAAAACAGAAAGGGAGGAAGAGGGGAAGAAGAGGATTAGGAAGAGGGCGGAGCATAGGGAGGAGAATGAAGAAGAAGAGTGGAAGGAGACGAAGGGGAAGGGATGGAAGGGTAGGAGGAAGAGGAGGGGAGGAAAAGAAGACAATAAAGAAAGAAAATAAAAGGGTAAAGATGATAAAGACACGAAGAAAGGCGTGGATAGAAAAGGAAGAGGAAGAGAAACTGAAGCAAGGAAATAAAATGGAAATAAATGAGGTGATAAATACGATGAAGACAAAAAACAAAACAAAAAAAAAACAACGACTTTGTAAAGATGGAAGATCAAAAATAATAATAAAAAAAGTAAACAAATAAATAGATAAATAAATAAAGGAAGTGACAAAGGACGCGAAGGAAGACCGAGGAAGACCTCCTACGCCGCCGCCGCCCCCAGCCCGCTCCCCTCCCTCCCTCCGCACGCACGCCCGCTGACCTCGCTCCACCCCCCCCCCCCTCGGCCGCACGGGCTCTGGCGGCGGGGGGGGGGGGGTGGAGGAGGGGAAGGGGGGGTCGTGTGGGGGTTTTAAGAAGATTAATTGATCTTCGATTGTCAGGCTGTTTGGTTTGTTAGCTATGCTTATTCGTTGGTTTGTGTATTTGAAGTGTTTATTCAAATACAGTAACTATATGAGTGACATTATTTGCATGTTCATGTGTGTGTGTGTGTGTTTATTTTTTATGTTAAATTAAAAATAAAATTAAATAAAATTTTAAAATTAATATATATATAAAATATATATAAAAATATATATAAACACATATAATATTATATAAATATATACTTTATCTCTACATATATATATATAAAAATATATATAATATGTATTATATATTAAAATATATATATAATAAAATATATAATGTCCATTTATAACATATACATACACATATCAAAACATACATACATACATACATATTAATATATAATATATATATTATTATTTTTTTTTTGTATATATATATATATATATATGTATATATTGTATATATATATATATATATATTATAAATATAAATATATATATATACATATATATAATAAATTAATAGTATATATATATGTGTGTATATATATATAAATGTGTATATATATATATATATATATATATATATATATATATATATATTCGTGTATACACATTTACATATAAATGCGAGTTTATTACGTCCCTCTGAGCATCAAAGAGACAGAGACGAAGAGCGACCAATTAGCAGCGTTGCCGCCTCCGTCGGCGCACCTGCCGCTCATTTCGCCGCGGAAGGAACGCCATCGAAAGCCTACACCTGCACCACCTACCCCTCCCCCTCCCACAGTATACCCCTTTCCCTTCCTTACAGTACCCATGGTCCAAACGCCCCTTCTTACCTCTTCCCACTTCCCATCACCCCCTCCTACCTATACTTTTCCCCTCCCTACAGAATACCCTCTTCCATCCATGTTCTCTCTCCTATGCCCGCCTCTTCCTCTCCTCTCCCCTCTCCTCTCCCATCTTATCCGCCTCTCCCCTATGCCCCCCTCTTCCTTCACCTACCCCTCCTTCCCACCTTTACCCCCTATCTCTTCCCCTCTCCCCTCCCATTTTATTCCTCTCTCCCCTATGCCCTACACGACTATCACCCCCCTTCTCCTCCTCTCCCCTCTCCCCTCCCACCTTATCCCCTATGCCCTACCCAACTCCAATCCCCCCTCTCCCTTCTCCCCTCTCCCCTCCCCCTCCCCCTCCTCCCCCCCTTTCCGGCATTCGCAATTATGAGCGAATGGCTTTCTCATTGAAAAACATTAATCTGTGGTCTGGGGCTTCATGTTGTGACGTCACCGCTTCCGATTTAATCAAACTTATTAAGATGGAAATTAATTGTGTCTAATAATGTGCTGCCGTTCTCTTCTATCTCGTTTCATTTTCGGTTTGTCCTTCCCTGGTTACCTGTCTGTCTGTCTGACTATTTGTTTGTCTGCCTGTCTGCCTGGTTGTCTGTCTGCTTGTCTGTTTGTCTGTCTGTCTGTTTATCCATCCACTTATATTTATATCTATATACATCTTTCTCTCACTTGCTGTCTCTAAGTCATTCTCTCTTTATACATACATATATATATATATATATGTATGTATGTATGTATGTATGTATAACATACATATAGGTGTGTGGGCGTGTGCGTATGTCCGTGTATCCGTGTATGTTCCTACCGCGTATGTATGTACTTACCCATGCTTACGTGTGTCTCGATCCGACCCATACCCCGAGCGGTGCATATAACCGCCTGTCTGTCAAAGGTATAATAGTTTAGAGTAATAACTTGCGCATAATTCGAAACGGTTAAAGGCAGAAAGGTGCGGGCCATAATTAACCCTACCATCCGCGGCCGAACGCACTCTCCAGATGGCACGTGGCCGGCAGAGGCGAAAGGAGAGAGGGAAGGAAAAAAACATCTGCGAAGGAGGAAGTCCACGAACGGAAGAAGGAAATGAAGGAAAAGAACTGAAGGATAAAGCAGGTGTGCAGGAGGAGGAAGGAGGAGGGTGGTAAGAAGGTGGAGGAGAAGGGAGGGATTGAAAGCAAGGAAAGGATGAGGAAGAGGAGGGTGAAGAAAGGGGGTAAAAAAAAGGAAGAAAAAGAGAGGAGGAATTGGGAGAGAGGAGGAGTTAGGAGGAGGAAGAAAGGAAGAAGGGAAAGGGAGGAAATAGAGGGAATGACAAACAAGAAAACGAGTAGGGTCAAGAAGGGAGTAGGAATAATGGAGAGAAAAATAAACTAGGGGGGAAGGGAAGAGAAGAGAAAGAAAGGAGCTTGGAGGAAGGAAGAGAGACGAGGAGAAAGGAGGAGAAACAAGTAGGAAGGAAGGAGTTAGGAAGTAGCAAGCGAGAAAATGAGGATGGAATGAGCTAGGAGGAGCTAGGAGGGACAAAGAGGGAGAAAAGAGCCAGGAGGAAGGAGGAGAGACAAGGAGCACAGAAGGAGTTAAGAAGTAGAAAGAAAGACAAGGAGGAAGGAACAAGCTAGAAGGAAGAAGGAGAAACAATGAGGAAGAAAGGAGTTAGGAGGAAGAAGGAGAGAACAAGCAAAAGGAAGGAGCTAGTAGGAAGGGGGAGAGACAAGGAGAAAGGAAGGGGGTGGGCAGGGAGAAAGAAAAGGAAAAAAGGAGTTTGAGGAAGGAGTAGAGAAAAGAAAAAAAAAAGGAAGGAACTAAGAGGAAGAAGGAGAGAAAGGGAAGAAAGAAGTAAATTGGAGGAAGGAGGAGAGAGAAGGAAGAAGAGGAATGGAACTAGGAACAAAGAGAAGAGAAAACGAAGAAAGAAGGAGTCAGGAGGAAAGAATAAAGAGAGAAGAGCAGAACAGGAAAGGAAAGCGTAGCAAAAGGCTCTTTAAGATTCCTGTCTCGGAGGGAAAAGCCTGCGTTTCCCTGCAACAGGACCCAAGGGAAGGGAACTTCTCCTTCCAGCCAATCATAACCCACCTCCTGCGATCGCTGCGTTCTGATTGGCCATCTGGATCCCGCGGAGTCGTGGAACAGATTCTGGTCCTTCCCTCCTCGTAGACGATTCTTGGAGGGGGGGAGGGGGATTATTGTTATTATTAATATTGATATTATTATCGTTATTATCTTTATCATTGTTATTATCATTTTCATCCTTATTTTCATTACTATTATTATTATCATTATTGTTATTATCGTTATTATCTTTATCATTGTTATTATCATTTTCATCCTTACTTTCATTACTATTATTATCATCATCATTGTTATTATCGTTATTATTACTATTGATATTATTATCATTTTTTATGGTTGTAATTATCCTTGTTATTATCATTATTATTATTATTATAATTATTTTTATTATTATTTATTATTATTATTATTATCATCATCATCATTGCAATTGGCTCTTCGTTGCAGGAGATTGGAAAATTAGGGTCACTTAGGTAATGGAAAGGAATTTAAAGGTTGGGGTAAAAAACAAGGGGAAGAAGAAAGGGAGAGAGGGAAAGGTGATAGGAAGAAAAGAGGGAGAAGGGAACGGAATATGAGAGATAGGAAAAGGAGGAGGAGAAAAAGGATGATGAGAGAAGGAAAAAAGGATCGGAGGGAAGGGAATATGAGAGATGGAAAGATGAGGAGGAGGATAAAGGATAAGAGAGAGCGAGAGAAGAAAGAAAGAAAGGAAGGAAGAGAGAAGATTGAAGGAGGTAAAAGAGAGGAGGGGGGGGTGAGGGAGGACGTGGAAGAGGGATCGAAGGAGCAGAAAGAGAAGGGGAAGGGAAAGAGTAGAGGGAGAGGGGAATGGGAAGAAGGGAGGGGGAGATTGGGGTAACAGGGAAATGGAAATGGAAAAGAAGAGAAAAAGAAATGTAGAAAATCTAGAAACAGAGAGGTGAAGAGAAAGAAAAATATAGAAAGTAAGCAAAAGACAAAAGTTATGTATAGATTAATAAACAAAGGTAAAAGAAACGGGACGAG
>NC_061830.1:8920705-8928205 GCF_019202785.1 Penaeus chinensis
AGAGAGAGTGACGGAGAGTGAGGACGAGAGAAAGAAAGAGGGAAGGAGATAAAGAGAGATATAAACAAACAGAAACAAGAGGGTAGGGACGAGAGAGAGAGGGAGAGAAATATAACGAGAGAATATATCAAAAGTTAAAAAAAGTGAACCATTCCAAGAGAAAACAGCGAGAGACGGAGACGAATCATCCTCCCCATCCCATTCCCCTTCCCCCTTCCCCTTCCCCTTCTTCTCCATCCCCTTTCCCCTCTCATTTCCCCTCGTTTCCCTCCCCACTCCCTCTCCCCTCTCCTCCCCCATCCCTCGCCTCCCCATTCCCTCTTCCCTCTCCTCCCCTCCCTCTCCCCATCTTCTCTATCTCTTCCCCTCCCCATCCCCTCTCCCCTCTCCTTCCCCCTACCCCCTTCCCCCTCCCCTCCCTCCATTTCCTCCTCATCCCCTCTGCCCTCCCCTTCCCCTCCCTTCCCTCCCTTCCCTCCCCATCCCCTCTGCCCTCTCCTCCCCCCCTTCTTCTCCATCCCCTCTCCTTCTCCCTCCCCCCCTCCCTCGCCTCCAACACACACCCACAACTCAGCGCAAACCATAAAGTGGTCTCACCGTTGAACTAATGTCAGGCAGCGTGCGGGCGTGCGTGGGCGTGGGCGCGCGGAGAGGTTTCCCACCATCAGCGTCCAAATGCTTCTATTGTTCTCTCCGTGATGACCGTGATTGAGGCCAGGTTGCTGTGAAGCTGTTTTTTAATTAAATGGCGGGAATTTATATTTACATTTCTTTGTCTTTTCCTTTTTTCTTTTTTTTCCCCCGTTCGGTCTCTCTGGTTTTCTGTGTTTATCGTGAGGGGTATTTTTTTTTTTATTTTTTTTTTTATTCACACTTTCTACATTTCTCTCCGCGCCTTTCTTTCTGCCCCTTTCTCTCTCTCTCTCTCTCTCTCTCTCTCTCTCTCTCTCTCTCTCTCTCTCTCTCTCTCTCTCTCTCTCTCTCTCTCTCTCTCTCTCTCTTTCTCTCTCTCTCTCTCTCTCTCTCTCTCTCTCTCACTCTCTCTCTCTCTCTCTCTCTCTCTCTCTCTCTCTCTCTCTCTCTCTCTCTCTCTCTCTCTCTCTCTCTTTCTCTCTCTCTCTCTCTCTCTCTCTTTCTCTCTCTCTCTCTCTCTCTCTCTCAGCTTTTCCCTCTCCCTCTCCCTCTAACTTTCCTTTTTCCTCCCCCACTCCCTCTTCCTTTCTCCCTCCCTCTTCTCCCCATTACCAATCAATCTTACTACCTCTCTCCTCCTCCTCCCCTTTTCCTCTCAGCTTTATCCTCTTTTTTTATATTTCTTTTTCTTTAAGTTTCTGCCGAAAGAGATACAACGCCTCACGGGATCGCCTGTAATGCTGTCATTAAGTGTCATTTTCCCTTGCTTGCTGTCGTGGGTGTGACTGTATCTTGCTTTGGATATGATCGCGTTTTTCCCTGTGGGCGGGATAGATAGGCAGATAGATAGATAGATAGATAGAGAGTTGGGGAAGAAATAGATAGGTAGATAGATATATAGTTTGTGAAAAAATAGATAGGTTGGTAGATAGATAGATAGATTAATAAACGAGAAAGAGACAGATAGATAGTAAGATAAATAGGTAGATAGATGGACAGACAGATAGATAAATAGGTAGATAGATGGACAGACAGATAGATAAATAGATAAATGATGCATGACAGCGTCAGAAAATAAAAAAAATAAAAAAATAATTTCTGGGTCCCGGTCTGAACGATGTTTGGTGTAGTCTGAGTGATACTTTTTATGATTATACTCACAACTACTCAGAACTGCCACCATTTAGAATGGGAGAAAATCGCTGTATTTCGTCCGTCTTCAAAATATTTCGTATGAAAGCAAAGAGACGGTGTTGACCATTACCGTATTAAGGCTCAGATTTGAGAGTTTTATACCCGTAGGGAAAAAAAATCTTATGATGTATTGTGGATATTATCACTTTCCTTTCAGATATTGGAGTTATTTTTCGAGGTTTTCGTGTATATATGTAATATATATCTATATCTATCTATCTATCTATCTATCTATCTATCTATCTATCTATCTACTTATCTATCTATCTATCTATCTATATATGTGTATATATATGTATCTTTTCTTTCTTTCTTTCTTTTTTTCTTTTTTACTTTTCGAGATTTTTTGAAGAAGTAAGGTCGTTGGCCTTTCTTTGGTTTAGCATGTTATAGCATTTAAAGAAAGGGGGATTAGGGATAAAAAGGAAAATAATAATCTTGAATTTAAAAGAAAAGGAGAGAACTGGGCGAAGGTCAATTTTTTTTTAATGGGAAAAAGAAAAGTGAGAAAAAAACAATGGAAATAGAGAGCCATAAAGGTTGGAAAGAATAGCAGAGAGAGAAAAGCATCAAAGGGACATATCCTCAGTTTTTTTGTTTTTTTTTTCGTTTATTTAGTTATCTGTTCAAATATCTAATCAATTATTTAATCTATCATACTTCAGAGTTTGGTGATGATTAACGAAAGATTGACTGGTTAATAATGATAGATATTTGATGACTGTCAATTCGGTAATGATAGACGTTTGAAATACACAGATGCTATTAGAAAAGACGGCGATAGAAAAAAAAGAGAGATTGGGGTAAATATTAAAAAAGATGAAAGGAGACGAAGTGGAATGAAGAAAAATAAATAAAACTGTAAAAAAAAATATCGCAAATCTAATGAGTAGCTATGCGATCGAAATTGTGTTGGAAATTATCAATTCAATTATCACAAATTATAAACTCAAAAAAAAGGTGAGAGAAAAAATATTACAACATTAAGAATTAAAAAAAAAAATCATTCACTCTCTTCATCTTCCTTTTCATACAGTAAATGAAAGAGGGAGAGAGAAGAAGAAAAAAACAGTAAACAACTACGATATCGAATAACCAAATCTAACCTATTTTCTATTTTATATACTCGCTCAGGAAATAAGAAATATCGAGAGCGTAGGTCTAAATTCGATCAAATTACCTCGAAATGATAACCCAAAATTGTCCTCTTTCCTGACACGGTGATTTTAACCCAAGCCTACATCATGATCACGCGATTGGTGTTATTTTTACCGTTTCAGACATGTTTTGTTAATAAAAAATATCCTAGTTACTGTCATAACTTCTCAGGAATCATTTCCACTCATTATTGCATGATTTGTTACGTATTGGGACATTTCTAACGCTTAAAAAAAGGTAGATATAAAACTTCTGTGAAAATAATATATATCAGTCAACGCATCCACTTTCGAGATCTGCGAAAAAAGAAAGAAAAAAAGAAAAAAAAGTGATCACAAGAAAGAGTGAACATTAGAAGGAGCAAGTAGAAAAAGACTGATAAGATCTGATAAGACTGATAATGGAATACGTGATTTAGTGTTTAAACTGTAACTGCGTCGGCGATGAACGGGGAGGTGGGAGATAATTTTTTTTTTTTTTAAGCCATTTTTTTCTTTTCTTTTCTTTTTCTTGATGTTTTACTCTGTTTCTCTGGCTCCCCTTGCTGCGTTTAATTATCTCTATGTATATTTCCCTCTCTCTCTTTTCTTATCTGTTTATATTTAATTGTTTATGTATATGTGTGCTCCTCGCTACACACACACACACATAGATACACACGCCACGCAAATACACACAAACACACACATAGACACACACACGCACACACACACGCACACACACACAAACACATACACTCACGTACGCACGCAGAAGAAAACTATTTACGTAAACTGTGTCCTTTAATACCGAAACGTAGCATTAATTTTACAACGTTAAAAAAAGGGGGGAGTTTTGCCGACGCCTTTCCATTCCGTTGTTGTTTGAAGGAGGAAGCTTCACCTCCGCAAATAACAGCAGATTTTTACCGTCTTGCATTTTTTACGGTGGTCTTCTCTGTTTATCTCCGGGGTAGCTTTTTTGTTTTTGTTTTTATTTTTGTTTACTTTTGTTTTTTTCTATGTTTGTTCACTCATTTATTTTCTCTCTCTCTCTCTCTCTCTCTCTCTCTCTCTCTCTCTCTCTCTCTCTCTCTCTCTCTCTCTCTCACACACACACACACACACACACACACACACACACACACACACACACACACACACACACACACAGGCTCTTGTACTATTATTCTCTCCCTCCCTTTCCCTGTATACATTCCATTCATTCACATTCTTACTTCTTCATTCATAACATCATCAAAATCTAATATATTTTTGAGTTTAAGAATAATTCGCAATCAATACGACAACTTCATAATACTAATTACCTCTGATAATTGCAAATATAATGTTATCTATCAAACTATCTATCAGGTTATCGTAGTGATAGCACGCTGCCTTTTTTGTGTGTAATCACTATAATAATTACTGATAACTGTCGTGATTCATATAATTATTGTTTTAGTTCTAATATCGTTGTTATTTTCACAATCATCATCGAGAGATATTCCCTTTAATATCATTGTCAAAGATATTGTTTATTATTCACATTACTTTCATTATTTGTCTTGTTATCATAATTACGGTCATTAGAGACATCCTAATCATCTAATTACCATCTTAATTAAGGTAGATAAAGAAAATCAGGATGACTCGCGAAAAATCTGCAACCGTGTCTTTACGCTCATGTGTGCGTATGTGCGTCTGTGTGCGTAATCTAAGTTTTATGGAGTGAGAGGGCGAGCGAGAGAGGGAGAAGAGAGATAGAAAGAGAATGAAAGAAAGGGAGGAGGGAGAAGAAGAAGAAGAGGAAGAAGAGAGAGAGAGAGAGAGAGAAGAGAGAGAGAGAGAGAGAGAGAGAGAGATAGAGAGAGGCTGAGATAGAGAGGGGGGGAGCATGTGCGTGTGTGTTTGTCTGTGCCTGCCTGTGCGTGTGTGTTTGTCTGTGCCTGCCTGTGCGTGCGTGCGCGTGCGTGCTGAGCCATCTGCCGCATGCACGAGCAGCCTCGTTAAGTCCGGCGTGGGTGTTTATGTTTCTCGCAGCGGCCCGGCGGCGCCTCCTTCCGCCGCGCGTCCTAACCCGGCGCTCGGTCTCTCCGTGTTCGGATTTTACGATTCCGCCTCCCCCCCTGTTTATTATCCACTATTTTCTCAGCTCTAATTTTCCATAATCACGGCAAAGTGAAGAACAGCACATGACGCTCCAATCCCGGCTCTCGCAGCGCCGCGCATGTGCCTCGCCGTGCGCTACCAACCAGCGGCGGCCGCGCCAGCGCTCGTTGCGCCGCCGATCGCTCGCCGCCCGCTTCCGCCGGCGCTTGCGGGCGTCGCGGGCGTCCGAAGCTTTCTGGGAAAGTATGTGGGAACGTGGGAAGGCGAGGAGGGGGGAGGGGGGAGGGGAGTGATTGGGGGCAATTTTAAGACGGCAATTTTGTGCCATTTCACTCTCTTTTTGAGATAAACCACCGACTGACCCTTGCTCCCGCCGCCGCCGCCGCTTCGAGAACCATCCGGTGCTACGGGACGACTCGGCGGACGACCACGAGCACGACCAGGCGACGCGGGAGAGGTCGTTGAACACCTCGCCGTGACAACTCTCCCCGCGGCCGCCAAGACGCGCGGACCGAAGGCACGGATCCGATGTGCGCCGTGCGGATTCATCTGCGGGGCGGGCGGAGAGGGGGGCGGGAATGCGCGCACGCACACACACACACACACACACACACACACACATACACACACATACACACATACACACAGACCCTCCCACACGCACGCACATACTGTAATTTCAGACGAGATCGAACCAATTACCTATTTTACGACGAACACGCGCGTGGAGAGAGAGAGAGAGAGAGAGAGAGAGAGAGAGAGAGAGGGAGAGAGAGAGAGAGAGAGAGAGAGAGAGAGAGAGAGAGAGAGAGAGAGAGAGAGAGAGAGAGAGAGAGAGAGAGATAAGAGAGAGAGAGATATATAGATAGATAGAGAGAGAGAGAGAGAGAGAGAGAGAGAGAGAGAGAGAGAGAAGGCCTATTTCACTTCTTTCCCAATACCCATTATACTCACCTGTCTTTTGAGTGAAAGGTGTTGCTGTGCAATAACTTGTCAATATCTCTTCGCCTCTAATTGCAAGGTGACGGACGAGTTGCGAAAGTAAAGGTTGTGTTCCTGCATGCGTGGTGGGCGTGCGCGGGGGGAGAGGGGGGAGGGATATACATGTGTTATGTGCGTATTGACTCCCTGTGGGCTGTGAGCGTATAGGAGTGATGTACGTGCATTATGTGTGTAGGGGGGGGGGGGGGGGTAGCTTGTTGTGTGCGCATGTGAGTGATACATGTGCGTTGTGTGTGTATGGGGGTGGGGCGTTGTGTGCATATGGGTTGTGAGTGCACGGGCGTTAGTGTGTATATGAACGTGTGCGCATCTTTATGTACACATGAGAAGTATAACATAGTATAGCCCTCTCATTTATTTTCACCTTTAATATGTGTTTCGGTTATTTTGATGATGGGCGTGACCTATGCATTTCTGTAACGGTACCTTAAAAAAAAAAAAAAAAACTGAAGGATATTTGTATATTATATTTGGCTCTCTAGCGCTCTCTTTCTTTCTTTCTTCATGTAAATATTCATCTCTGTCTCTCCGTACATAACCAAAAAATCTCATGCTTGCAAAGGCACAAATTATATGTTAACAATTTCTTTTCTAAATAATTATCTTCGTGTTTTTGCCTTTCTCTCTTTCCTCCTCTCATTGCTTTTTGTCTCCTCCTTCTCTCGTCCTCATCCTCTTTTTTTTTTTTTTACTTCCTCTTCCTCTCTCCTTCCCTCTTTTTTCCTCCTCCCTCCTTTTTATTCCACTTCCTTCCATCCATCCCCTTTATCCATCTTCTCCTTCGTTCTCCCTTCTTTCTGTACATTTTTCCTCTTCCTTCCATCTTGTCCTTCCTTCCACCTCCTCCCCATCGCCTCCCCCCCCTTCACTTCATCCTTCCTTCCCTTCCCTCCTTTCGCCTCCCTTCCTATTTTCTTTCCCTCCCTTCCCTTCTCTATTTTGCTTCCTCGTCTTCCTCCATATTTTCACCCCCCTTATTTCTTCTTCTTGTCCTCATCCACCCCCTCCTCAGCACCATCCCCCCCTTATCCCCATCCTCCCCCTCCCTTTTCCCCCTCCATTACCTCCTCCTCCCTTCCCCCCTCCATTACCTCTCCCTTCCCTATCCCCCTTCACCCCCCCTCCCTTCCCCCCTCCATTACCTTCCCCTTCCCTTTCCCATTCCAACATGTCATCCCGTATTTGAGGAGGTCATGAGGTGACACACCCACGGCATATGCGGCGATGACATGGCCAACTCCCTCATGACAACGGCTAGGTGTTAGGTCATGAGGTCGGCCGCTGCTGCCTCATATCGCCTCATTGGGTCATCTTGCGCACTTCGGATCTCCTGTGTCATGCAGGTTCATTACTCCCGGGCCCTGTATCTTTCGCCTCTGCATTGTCACGTGACTTGTTCTTGTGATATCATGTTACGCTGTTA
>NC_061830.1:8945705-8950705 GCF_019202785.1 Penaeus chinensis
AAGGGAGGGGGGTGCAGAAGGGGAGGTTGGGGAGGAGGGAGGGGGTGCAGAAGGGGGATGGGGAGAAGGGAGGGGGTGCAGAGGGGAGGTTGGGGAGGAGGGAGGGGGTGCAGAAGGGGGATGGGGAGAAGGGAGGGGGTGCAGAAGGGATGTTGGGGAGGAGGGAGGGGGTACAGAGTGGAGGTTGGGGAGGAGGGAGGGGGTGCAGAAGAGGGATGGTGAGAAGGGAGGGGGTGCAGAGGGGAGTGGGGGAGGAGGGAGGGGGTGCAGAGGGGAGGTTGGGGAGGAGGGAGGGGTGCAGAAGGGGAGGTTGGGGAGAAGGGAGGGGGTGCAGAGGTGAGGTTGGGGAGGAGGGAGGGGGTGCAGAAGGGATGTTGGGGAGGAGGGAGGGGGTACAGAGTGGAGGTTGGGGAGGAGGGAGGGGGTGCAGAAGAGGGATGGTGAGAAGGGAGGGGGTTCAGAAGGGGGGTTGGGGAGAAGGGAGGGGGTGCAGAGGGGAGGTTGGGGAGGAGGGAGGGGGTGCAGAAGGGGAGGTTGGGGAGAAGGGAGGGGGTGCAGAGGTGAGGTTGGGGAGGAGGGAGGGGGTACAGAGTGGAGGTTGGGGAGGAGGGAGGGGTTGCAGAAGAGGGATGGTGAGAAGGGAGGGGGTGCAGAGGGGAGGGGGGGAGAAGGGAGGGGGTGCAGAGGGGAGGTTGGGGAGAAGGGAGGGGGTGCAGAAGGTGGGAGGGCGGAGGGAAAGAAAGGAGGAAGAGGGGAGGAGGATGGAGAGGGAGGGGGAGAGGGGATGTAAAAGGAAGGGTGGGGAGGAGGAAGGTTGATGGAGGGAAAGGAAGAAGGGGGGTGGGGGATGGAAAGGGCGGGGGAGCAAAGGAAGGGGGAAGGAGGAGAGAGGAGGAGAGTGGGATTGAGAGAGAAGGGTGAGGGAGATAGGGAGGAGGGAGGTGGGTGGAGGGAAAGGGGGAAGGGACGAAGAGGATTGAGGGGGAGGGGGAGGGGTAGAAAGAGTAGGGGGAGGGAGGAAGGAGGAGGAGGATGCAGAGAGGAGGAGGAGAGAGACACGAAGGAAGGGAGGAAGCTAAAGAGAGAGAGTTAGCAGTTGTGCGAGGGATGGACGAAGAAAGTGTAGATACATTAGAAGAAAAATATTAATAGGAGGGATAACAGATAACTGGTAAAAAGAAGGGAGAGATAGATATAGAGATAGAAACAGATAGTAAGACATATCGATGTGTGTGTGTGTTTGTGTGTGTGTATACAGAGAGAGAGAGAGAGAGAGAGAGAGAGAGAGAGAGAGAGAGAGAGAGGGAGAGAGTGGGAGAGAGAGAGAGAGAGAGAGAGAGAGAGAGAGAGAGAGAGAGAGAGAGAGAGAGAGACAGAGAGACAGACAGAGAGAGAGAGAGAAGGAGAGAGAGTGAGAGAGAGAGAGAGAGAGAGAGAGAGAAAGTGGGAGAGAGAGAGAGAGAGAGTGGGAGAGAGAAAGAGAGAGAGAGAGAGAGGGAGAGAGAGAGAGAGAGAGAGAGAGAGAGAGAGAGAGAGAGAGAGAGAGAGAGAGAGAGAGAGAGAGAGAGAGAGACAGAGAGAGAGAGAGAGAGAAGAGAGACAGAGAGAGACAGAGAGAGACAGAGAGAGACAGAGAGAGCGAGAGAGACAGAGAGAGAGAGAGAGAGAGAGAGAGAGAGAGAGAGAGAGAGAGAGAGAGAGAGAGAGAGAGAGAAAAGGAAAGAAAGAGAGAGAGACAGAGGGAGAAAGAGAGAGAGAGAGAGAGAAAGAGAGAGAGAGAGAGAGAGAGAGAGAGAGAGAGAGAGAGAGAGAGAGAGAGAGAGAGAGAGAGAGAGAGAGTGCGGGAGAGAGTGGGAGAGAGTGGGAGAGAGTGAGAGAGAGAGAGAGAGAGAGAGAGAGAGAGAGAGAGAGAGAGACAGAGAGAGAGAGAGACAGAGAGAGAGACAGAGAGAGAGAGAGAAAGAGAGAGAGAGGGGGGAGGGAGGGAGGGAGGGAGGGAGAGAGAGAGAGAGAGAGAGAGAGAGAGAGAGAGAGAGAGAGAGAGAGAGAGAGAGAGAGAGAGAGAGAGAGAGGGAGAGAGAAAGAGAGAGCGGAAGAAGACGAAGAAGAAATTCATAATAATATTCGGCGTGTATATTCCTAGCTTTATTTGAAGGCGCCAAACAGTAATACAAACAAGTATTTATATAATATGAACAAAAAAACAAGAGTAGGTATTATGTATGAATCACATTCGTAAAACACAGTCTCCCGATGTAAAAAGAACAGGTTTAATGGCAGCAAAGTCAAGCCGAGATCCACGTTTTCCCGAATTGGTCTGAATCCAATTACGAATCATTAATCACCGAAAACTACTTCCTCTCATGTTACCTCTGAGTAGAATCTCATTATTTCAAAAGCAATATATATCCCACGTGAACTCTCAACTGAAAGAAAATCATTGTATGAAGTCAATAACACCCCAACTGATCTGTGTTATCCAAAGCAACGTTACTCAATTCCTAAGCAAGTCGGCTTGACTCTCTCTCCCTGTTCTAGTTTGCGCGCTCGTTTTGAACTTGTGAGTTCGTGGGCGTTGGGAGGGAGAGACATCCCGAAGGGCGGGCCAAGGCCAGAGTCTACCACGCCCGTCAGAGCCGCCCGTGGGAGAGCTTCGCCGCCTAATCATCCATGGGAAAATTCGAGAAGTGTTCAAGCCAGTGGGAAACCGGGATGATCCGCGGCGGCCGAGAAAACGCGCAGGTTCCACCATGTCGGGAGATCGCTGGGGAAACGAGATTATTATTTTGTTTTAATTATCTGTCAACTTTTCCATTCTATGCCGTAAGATGTTTCATCATATTTCATGAATTACAAAGATTTATATACTCGTCTCTCGGAGGCTTCGAAAACACGGCGCAAGACAACTTCCAACTTCTTGTAATGTTGATAATAACAGCACGCGGGGAAGAGTTGCCAGATAGCTCCATTACGAGTTCTTTGCCAGAATATCACGAGATCAACATTTGCAACATCACGCGTTGCACGAGACTGATGCACGATAACCGCAAATTTCGCATTCCCACGTTAGCAAAGTTTTTTCGTATTTGTTTCAAGATTTCTTCACCTCTTGTATATATTCTCATTATTTTTTTTACGTCACAGAGGGAAAAATCTTTTATGACCATTTTATTTTACTTTTTGTCCATTTTCAATTAAATCTCATGTAAGTCACTTATTACCTGTTTCTCGACATCTGAACTTTAAAACACACCAACAACAATAAAATGAAGATAACAGCAATAATGATAATGATATTAATGGTCAAAATAGTAACAGTGATGATTACAATGATAAAACTAACAATAACAACAAAAACGATTATGATAACAATATTGATAGTAGTAAAAAATGATGATGATAATAACAGTTTTAATAGTAATGTTAATAATAATAATAATAATGCTAATTATTATCTTTAAAATGAGAATAAGAACAATTATAATAGTAATAACAATATTTAAAATAATAAGGAATAATGAATATGATAGTAAAGAATAACATTAGAGTAATAATGGTAATATGACCGAAACTACTACTATTAATGATAACAATGATGATGATGATGATAATATTAGTAATAATGATAACAATATTAATAATAATAATAATCATTATAATAATAATAATAATGATAATGATAATAATAATAATAATAATAATAATAATAACAACAATGATGATGATAATAATAATAATAATAATAATAATAATAATAATAATAATAATAATAATGATAATAATGATAATAATGTTAATGATAACAATAATAATAATAATGATAATAATAATAATGATAATAATAATAATAATAATAATAATAATAATAATAATAATAATAACAATAATGACAACAATAATAAAATAATAATGATAAAGAAAACAATAATGACAGCATAGTAATGATAACAATAATAATAACAATAATAATAATGATATAATTATAATGATAGCACTGATAATAGTGATAGTAATAGTAAAAACATTAGTGATAATAATATCAATAATGACAATGAAAATATTTATAGTAACAAAATCAACATTAATGATAATAATAATGATTATGATAATACGAATTATAGTGATGACAGTAATAACGGTAATGATGATGATGCTAATGATAATAGTAATAATGATAATAATAACAATAATAGTAATAATAATAATAATAATAATAATAATAATAAGGATAATAATAATAATTATGATAATTATGATAATAATAATAATGATAAAAATAATAATGATAATAATAATAATAATAATAATAATAATAATAATACTGATAATAATATTGATCATGATAATAATAATGATAGTGATAGTAATGAAAACAATGATAATAACATTAATGATAATAATAATGATACAATGATAATAATGATATTGATAAAAGTGATAATGATAGTAAAAACAACAGTGATGATAATGATAATGATAATGATAATGACGATAATAATAATAATCATCATCATCAAAATAGTAATAATGATTATAATAAAACAATGATAATAATAAAAATAACATTAACAATAATAATAATAATAACAATAATAATAATAATAATAATAATAATCGGTATCATTATTATGGTTATTATTTCTATCATCATCATCATTACTACAATTAGTATTGTAATAATGATTATTCCCGTTATTATTCTTAATTGTCATTATCATTATTATATACTATCATAATTATTACTATCGTTAAATTATTAGCATCATTGTACCATTATCATTATAATTTTAATTTTCATTATTATTATTACTAGTATTATTATTGTTATTATTATTATTATTATTGATATCATAATTATTATTATCCTCCTCCTCATCATCATCAACATCGTCATTGTTACTGTTGACGTTTCCATCATTATCATTATCATTGTTGTTGTTACTCATATCATCATCATCACAATTAGCATTCACATCATTATTACTATCCTAAAAAAAACA
>NC_061830.1:8958236-8960736 GCF_019202785.1 Penaeus chinensis
ATACATACAGATGTGTATATGTATATATGTACATATATATATACATATATATATATTTAAACATGGTTATATTCTATTTTTATATATTCTATAAACGAGCACTTTATTATTGGTTTTGATATTATTCCGCTAACAAAATGAAATCTATCTTCACAGACCTTACCTTTACAATACATAGTTTTGAAATAATAATTCACGTAACTTTATCTTGAACATTTTTCACTCTAAAAGAAATGTCTATCTCCAATTTTCACAAACTCAGGAAGAAAGGTGTTAACTCTCTCCAGAAATGGGATTTTTTTAGAAGACATTGCGTTGTGGCGTCAATGAGAACGATGTATTTAGAGTGACCTTCGACGTGATGATCATGTTTTAGGAATATTGCGACTTTTATAAATGTATGTGTATAAAAGTGTATATATATATATATATATATATATATACATACACACATATGTATATATGCATACATATATAAACATATATGTGTATATATATATATAAATGTATATGCGTGTGTGTGTGTGGGCTTTTTTGTGTGTGGTGGTGTGTGGGTGTTGTGTGTTTTTGTTTTTGCGGGGGTATGTTGGCGTGTGTGTGAGTGTGGTGGGGTGTTGTGGGGTGTGTGTGTTTCTGTTTGGATTTTATAAAAAAACAAAGATGGGGATGACATGTCTCAAACAGAATCCTGTACAGGTTTAGAAAAAAAAAAAATGGTCGGACACTTTAGACCGGGAACCCTTGGGAAACCCAAAATATTTCCCACAAAACCCACAAAAAAAAAAAAAAAAAATCGATATCATCACTTCCAGAAAGTTTTCATAACGTGTTGTCACGTCTTCCCTCACTCCCCCCTGATTTTCTCTTCCCGCAATTCCCCTCGCGGGCATGAAAAAAAAATGGGGAAAATTTAAATTTAAAACTTAAGACATCTGCCACCTAAGGAAGAAAACGGGAAACGCGCGCGGAAACCAGCTGACTCCGGGGGAAACTGCGATAAGGTCTTACGCCCAAACATTTCTGGGTTGTTTATTTATCCTTTTGGGGTTTTTTAAAAAGTCATATATACATTTGACTTTAAACCGGGGAAAAAACCCTAGGGGGAAAACAACCACATAATAGTAAGGAAAGTCCGTTTGCACAAATTGAAAATGGAGAGAGATATAAATAGAGATGTTACGTGCTGGCCGTAAACATTCCCCGGGGCTAAAAATATAAATTTTTAAACCCGGGGTTAAGGGGGGGTGGTCAAGAATGGAAAATATCACTTTTTAGGAAACCCAAAGCTTTCCCCTTATGAAAATTTGATATAAAAATTGTAAAATGTGGACAGTTTTTTATTTGGGAAGAAACCCCGAAAATTCCCACCCCCCCTGTTATCATGTTGGTGGTGTTGGGGTGTTTATATATAATAAATAAAAATATATAATTTATATAATATTTTAAATTTTTTTATTATACATAAAAAAAATAAAATTTTGCAGCTTGGCTTTTTTCTGTCTATCTGCATGGATACGTAGGGAAAAATTTATTTGGCCCCCCCCCGCATTTTTTTTCAAAAAAAATAACAAAAAAAAACACAAATAATTCAAAAAAAACACAATGCTGGGCATCATAAAAAAATTTTGTGCTTCACCAAATTACACATGCTCACAAAAAAAAAAACAACCCCCATACACTCCCAGAAAAAAACAAATAATACAAAAATTTCTCCCACCACCCAAACCCAAAGGGTCCTTCCCCTTTTCAAAATTTCCCCAAAACCCAAAAATTAAAAAGACATTTCCAACCCAAACCCCAAACGGGTTTTACAGAAACCTTAAAAAGCAAAAAAAAAAAACACACACCAAACGACACACCCGCCCCCCAACACCCCAAAACACAACCACACACCCCAAAACCCACACAAAAAAGCCCCCCAACACCTACACACCCCAAAAACCTAAAAGCCCCACACACCCAAAACCCACCACAAACCTTCACCAAAAGCACAAACCTTAAAAAAATACACACCCCAACAAAACCCCCACACACACCACACATGCACACACCTACAAACCACAGACCTCACCCCCAAAAAAACCCCCTGAGTGGGGTGACACGTGGCCCGCAATTTTGGCCTCGCTCCGAAAAAAACGCCCACCCAGCGAGGGGGTGTTCCGTCCCCCTCCTACACACAAAATGGGGGCTTGGGAAGGTTTTTAAAATTCGGAAATCTTTGAAAGTCTTCTGCCCGTCTCGTCTGTCTGTCTTTCCTTCCTCTCCTCTCCCCCCCATCTCCCCCCCCCATCTCCCCCTCTCTCTCCTCTTCCCCCCTCCCTCCTTTTCCCCCCCCAAATCTCTCCCCCTTCCCCCCCGTTTTCCTCTCCCCTCTCTCTCTTCCCCTCCTCTCTTTTCCTCTCTCTCTCCCCCCCCCCCCAAATTTTTTTTTTTGTTTTTTTTTTTTTTTTGTTTCCAATAATTAAAGGGCCATGTTCAAAACGCTTTTAAATTTTAATAT
>NC_061830.1:8993236-9003236 GCF_019202785.1 Penaeus chinensis
GCTTCGTGTTTTTATTTTTATTTATTTACAGATTTATTTAAGATTTGAATTATTCAGTTTTTCCGCCTTTCCTTCTTTTTTATTTTTTATTTATTTATTTTTTTTCTCCCTTTTTATTATTTTATTTTTGTTTTCGGGATTAACTGAATCATTATTTCTTTCTTTCTTTTCATACTTTTCTTTCCTTTTTTATTTTGGTTATCTGATTTTTCTTTTTTTTTCTCTCTTTTTTTTCTGTGTCTTCAGTTGTACTTGATTGAAATTAGTGTAGTTATGCTGTGGAGTAATGTTTGAAATATATAAAGCAGCTGATTTGATGATGGTGATGATGATGATGATGTGTATATATTTGGGCTTAAGGCAGGAGAAATCAAAATGCAAAAGTTGTCAAAAGGAATAGAGTTTCTTCAACAGAATTGGAAAGAAAAAAAATGAGACAACGAGAAAAGTTTGCACTTTGGTTTTATTGAAAGTGTAGAATATGCATTTAGCAAAAGCTGATTTTTTTAAATGTTTGTTACAGTTTTTAATTCTGTGTAGGCTTTTAATGTTTATGATATTAGAGGAAATAAAGTATATTTGTACAATTTTGTTACCATAGATATGGATATTGTGATGGATATATACCAGGTATTCAATGTTTTGTTTGTTTTTCAGGAAATCCTGTATTATTGTTGTTTATAGAAAGTGATTTTAAAAAGGGTGAAATATGAACATAGGATGTAAATACAAACTTACAGTTAAGGTCATGTAATACCTGGAAATTATTTGATATATGATAAAACATTAAGGATGAAACTTGAAAAGCTGAACCTCTTGAAAAATATCTTTATAGTTTTTTTTTTTTTTTTTTTTTTTGTTGTTTTTTTTTTTTACTTTCTTTCATTCTTTCCTCTCTTTCTTTCTATCTATTTTTTTCTCATTTTTCTTTTTTTTTACTTTTACTTTTACTTTGGCTTAAGGGGGAAAGGGTTTGGGTGAAAGATCTTGGATTTATATGATATGCTTTGCTTATTCTTATTAAATTATACTTTTTTATGACCATTTTATAAACAACAGGTGATTGAAAGTTGTATCAGCAGACAAGATTAGAGTGGAATGTACTGATTTATGTAATGCAAATTTCAATTTGTGCCATATGCAATCGTGGTTTAGTATTTCGTATCTTTAAAAGGTTGTAGATTTTGTGAAACCTCATTTAAGTGTGTATTGTTGTCAAATACAAATGTTAGTAGAAAACCTGTAATACATGAAAAGGATTTATTGAAAGATGAAAAGGTAATAGTCTCATCATTCAGTTAAAACTATCACATGTATAGTGGGTTTTGCTACCATTATATCAATATGGTAGAGTGTTCTGTCATTCAGTTCAGATGTTGTATGTTCCAGAGATAAGAATAAAAAAGAAAAAATAATTTTCATTTTGCTTCTGCTCTCATTGCTTTTGGGAGTTTTCACAATTAGGACTTTTTCACGAGTCATTTTACTGTTTGGAAGATGTATGTGTGTAATGTGATAATTTATTTCTTTATTATTATTATTTTATTATATTTTTCATTTATTATTTTTTTTTTTTATTATTATTATCAGAACTGTATTATGTTTAGGTCATATTTATAGCAACATTTGATTTGGTTAAAGCTTCAACACTCTTCATATTTTGTTTTAAAGGCTTATGAATGAGTCATTAGTTCTCTCTCTTCATATTATGTTACCATTTTCAAGAAACTTTAAATGAGGCCATATTTACAGATAATTATTCATTGATAAATTTATACTTATTGCATGCTGTGACAAGGCGTTATTGATTGATTTGAATAAATTTTTTGTTTCTTTTTAAACTAGTTTTCATAACCTATATAAGTCCTATTTTGGCTCCCTTCACATGTAACAGACTCACAGGAAAAGGTAAAAGACAAAAAATTTAAATATGAAATAAAGATAACTTCTGTACTATCAATAGGATATAAATCTATCTTTTCTTTAACTTGTACAATCCAGGTGCCTCACATTCCACACGCGGATCAAAATCCAGCCAATGGACTTACTTGAATAGTGACTCTCCCTGGTGTGTGGCTTGTGGTCCGAGCCAACACAAACACTCGTGTGCAGAATAACAATTCCTTGCATCTTCTTAGTAAAGTCATTATGTCTTATTCAGCCAAATATTTTTTTTACTGTTTTGCCTATTTCTTTAATTGCCATTTGTTATCTTGTATCAAGATGACAATAGAATGTTTTCCTTGAACAGACTCCATATAATCTCTGTTGGTATTCTACAACTCTTTGCAATGACAAAAGCAATAAATAACACAAGGCTATCTGGTCATCTGTTTATACTTTTTTTATTATTCAATTTTCTGCAACACACACCTTGTACCATTGATCATGGTGGGCATAGGATAGGATCCTGCACATGGAAATAATATCCTCCCTGAAGCCATGGATGGTACATTCCACCTACATTTACTGGAAATCATGCAAGAGCCTCTTCCTAAATACCCTCTATCAGATTTTTTTCATGACATGATAGTCATGTCACCTGGATCCAGTGGATTAAAAGTAATCATTGAGCATTCATGATAAGTCAATCTCTTTACTAAACTTTTTCATGATGGCATGTTCCTGTCACTTGGCCCTCTACCCCTCTACCAGATTTTTTCATGACATGACAGTCATGTCACCTGGATCCAGTGGGTTAAAAGTGATTGAAAGCATTGTGATTATGGGATGTAATCCTTAAACATCACAAGTCAAAAATACAAACAGTAATGTGTGCTACAAATTCCCACTATACTCAAAATTGGTTAAAAGATGAAATAATTGTTGCAAAACTCTCCTGGATTTCATTTTTAGGCCTAGTGAGGTAGAGGGAGAACAACACAGTACAGGAAGGGCAGCTGAAGACTCACAAACTGAAAAAAAAGCAGGTCAGATAGTCTATGAAAAAAGTAGCCTGCATAATAGGGGAGCAGTCTGAGAATGTGTGAAGCAAAGAAACTTACAGTTGAAATTGGTAAGCTTGTTTATCAGGGTGTATTCCACCAGTCAATGACTGAAAATTAGTGGAAAGAAAGGCAATACGATTTGCTAGCCATTCAATCTAATGGCGAAAAAAGGATATTGGTGTCCCCTGGATAGGCATGAGTCATGAGAAACATGTTTGATGAGACTGGCCCTGGTCTCAACAAAGTACTGCTTATTACAGTATAGGTGCCCATCTTATAAGAGGGAGGACTGATGTGGACCAGGTTGTGATGGAGAAGAAATGTATGTACATCGCACTATACATCAGTTTCCTATACAACATAACCCCCCCAGTCCCTTGTTCATTGTTCTCATGGGGGGGGGGGGGGTTAGGAGACAGGGACTAAGGCCCAAGGTAGGGGATCATCCCTACCTTGGTCCTCAGCCTCCCTTCAACTAATTTTGCATGGTCTTTTCTTCCCCTACTTTCCTTTCCTCTCTCTTCTTCATCCCCTTGTTCTGTCCACTTTTCTTAACATTTAACTCATTTTTTACCCTTTTTGCCACAATACTTTATCAGAATGCTTCCTACTCCTTTAACTACTCTTCTAAAAAATTTTACCCAATATTATACCCCATCAGCTCCCCCTCTCTACCCATTTCAATACCATACTTCCCTCTAGTACTGTTCAACCTGTAACTTTACCCTAACCATTGACTCATTCCTAAACGTTACTATACTTTACAAAGTGCTATGTGACCTTTGATGTCACATAGCACTTTGGAGATTTGCCTCCAAGCTTTACGTTATTGCTGTATTCAGAATACGCCGCTAATGACCTTAGGTGTTGACGCAGCAGGAAACGTTCAATAAATAATTAAATATACAGTTAAAAAAAATGGTCAGCAGAATGGATGATTTATGATGACCAAGAAGGGGAGCTTGTGGTATTTACAGTAGAGTAACAATAATAGTAATTGTAAAAGTAATGATAATGATGATAATAATAATAATAATAGTAACCATAATGACAATAAGATAATGATGCTAAAGATAATAGTAATAAAGATAATAATAATAAAGATAATAATAATAATAATAATAATAATAATAATAATAATAATAATAATAATAATGATAATGATAATAACTGTGATAATAATAATGATAATCATTATGACAGTAATATCAACTATAATAATAACAATGATAGAAATAATAATAAATACTATCCAAGTACATAAAATGTAGCATTATCATCATCACCTTCACAAAGGCCGTTTCTTTCATTACCTTCATCCTCATTCCAGTTATTATCATAATCATATGTTTCATCACATCTTCATTCATAGGGCTCATTTGCCAAAATAGTAGCTCCTAATCATTATGCAGTTATTTTTTTCAAAGTTAATTTATGATATATAAGTAAAATTGTTAATAAAACTATAATGTGAAGATGGTAATTGTGTATATAAGTTTGTATGTATGTATGACACACCATACATGCATGCACATGCACACGCACGCACATGCACACGCACGCACACACGCACGCACGCACGCACGCACGCACACACACACACACACACACACACACACACACACACACACACACACACACACACACACACACACACACACACACACACACACACACACACACACACACACACACACACACACACACACACACACACACACACACACACACACACACACACACACACACACACACACACACACACACACACACACACACACACACACACACACACACACACACACACACACACACACACACACACACACACTATCTCTCTCTCTTAGACTACATGCCGACTGAGACAAATCCTCTCGTAACAGCCTACACACAGCATCGCTACGGCCATGCAAAAGTCTCGGTCAAACACAGATAGCACAAACAAACCGCATTTTCCTCCACAGCCTATGAAAGCTAGTAAACAAAGAACAGTATGGCCAAAACACTCCGAGGTGTAGGATCTTCGTGACGTCTGCACCAACAGAGACGAGTTATGCACCAGAGAACTCGCAAAATGTAGGTATTGAAACTCTGTGAATTGTTCCTTAGTGTAAAGTGAAATAATCTGGATGCATAATATCTGGATGTATGACACTTAGGTTCATATATGTTCATATATATATATATATATCTTTTTTTTTATTAAAATTTTTCTCGTCTTTTAGGGAGCTGGTTTTCAGCTAATTTAGCGCATCAGTATAAAATGTGTTATTTGATACAATTGTGATACGCACCACTCTTTTCTGAAAGCTTTAATTGTTTTCTAACTTAGTTATGGACAAATACCAGAATGGCGTTGCATTTTCACAAATCGTCCATATGCGGAGTAGGTACCCCTGTATGATTGCGAGGTTTAGTATATCGTTTTTTAACCATGTTCCTATGATAACTGCAGTCTCGACAGTATTTTATTTAAATATGACATCGAGATCGTCTACTTTTTGCCTTGAGTTATCAAGTATCTGCAAGGTAAATGCTAGTGTTCTACAGGGTCTTGACATTATCTGGTGCTTTTGTTGACGAGACATTTTGGTCAAACACCCTGTTCGGGTTGCGAAGTTCTGTACTTGTTTAAAATGGCTCTCAAGGGGCTAGCGAAGAAAGCTAACTTTAAAATGCGTCAGCTTCAAGTGCCTTGCCTGTAAGTGAAGCAGTGAAACTGGAATAATGCAATTTTTACTCTGAATGCTTTTACATTGTCCAACTCAGGGGAATTAAATAGCAGATGGTTCTCGATATCTGCTTCCTCTGTGCTAGTGTGGCAATTTGTTATATAAAGATACAACACCTCTGGTTTAGGTGCCCCTGTAGGCGTTAGAGCTTTGTTCTTTGTTAGATCTTTGTCCTTTGTTAGATCTTTTCTTTTTTTCTTTTCTGCGAGAGTAAGCCCGTTCTCTTCACACATTATTTAGGTTAGACGTTTGCTTTCTAAGTAAGATTTAACTGTAACTACTATTTATCACAACTGGCGCCAGATTACCACCGTCAGGCTGGGGTACCCCGGGCTCCTGGGATTCACGTAAGGTTCAGTTGGGGGTTTGGTAGGGGCTGTGGGAGTTGGAAGGGGGGTTTAAGGAGGGGAATGGGAGCGCAGAAGGGAAAATGTAGGTAACATGATGTGTCTGGGGAGGTTACATTATGGGGAGGAATCTGGTGGAGTGGGGAGGGGGTGGAGACAAGATCTGTCGGACACAGAACTGAGGCTGTCAGATCCAAGGTCTATATAAGTAAACTTATATAGACCTTGGTCAGACCTACCGGACTTCCGTGCTGGTGAACGCCACGGCATACCGTCCTCATTCGCGATGAGGTTGTTGGGGGTCACCGGTTGTTTTTATATTTCAATTAACACGTCTACTTTGTTATGAAGCACGTTAAATAAGTGTCCGGACGTTGGATCGGCTGCAGCTGTGTGTTTGAGTTACCTCAATTTTCGTTTTGGTGAAGAAAAAAATTGTGAAAGGCATTGAGATTACTTGTCTTTTGGCGGATGGGTTTTTGTCATTTGGGGTATGCACTCTTACATTAACCACATTTTCGTGTCACGAATTGTGAGTCTGGGTCATCTTGCAACAGACAGTTAAATTACAACAGTATTTTTTTTTTTTTTTTTTTTTTTTTTTTTTTAGTAACATCCCAGCCCACAACGTTTTAGTCGCAATGAAGCACAATGTCAATATAGTAAATTTGTTCGTTTCACTGTCTGCATTGTCTACACTGCTTTCGCTGCTTAAACTTTTTGCTTGTCATGATTGTTCAGTGCTCATATTGCAAACCTTACTCTTGCCCAGCAGACTTGCGGGGTACAGGGGCGGCCAACTAGGGAGCCCAACTCCCAGGGCAGTCGTGACCCGGACTACATCAGGGCCGCTTCCTTAACCCCATCACCCTAATCACCCTGGCCAGGAGGCTCGTTACCCTGCTTCTCTGAGATCGGGAAAAAATAACCGAGAGAGCACCAGGGTAGCCCCCTGGCTGACCCCTTGTTGCCTTGGGGAGGCAGTCATGATTCCCTCTGACCTTGCGGGCCCATTGGTAGCCATGGGTATTGGTGTTTTGACTGCTACGGAGGAAACACAAAATAGGTCTGGATATATATATATATATATATATATATATATATATGTGTGTGTGTGTGTGTGTGTGTGTGTGTGTGTAGATATGTATATATATTATAAGTATAAATATGTGTATACATACATACATATATGTATATATATTCATACGTACATACATACATCTATATATATATACATATATGTGTGTGTGTGTGTGTGTGTGTGTGTGTGTGTGTGTGCGTGCGTGCGTGCATATGTTTATATGTGCATAAATACATATATATGAATAAGTGTGTTTGTGTGTGAGTGTGCACGAGCGCGCGTGCGTGCATGTGCCTATGTATCCGTCTACATCTGTATATTATCAATAGTCAGTACACAGAAATGTTTCAAATAATATAACAATTCAGACTCTCAGTTTCTACCAGCGAACAGAGCCTAAACATGGCGGCTCCCATATCTGAGATAACGTGATAAGAGATAAGATCCCTACGGAAACTGATAAGAAAGATCTTCGTTCAGAGCGGCATGGAGGAGAAAGCGAAGACATACGGGTCTTCAAGGCTCTCAAGAATTTAAATAATTTTCGTTCCTAATTCGTGTGTTATATCGATTGAACTTTTCGCTTAACCTTTAATTTATATTGATTAGTGCTTGTTAGTGGAAGGTAAGTTTTCTGAAGTGATATTTGGTGATTTTACGTTAGTTTTAGGCCCAATGCCTATATTCTCAACGTGCGTTTCATTTATGTTTATTTCTGTATTGTGTGTCTTCACTTTCTCACACACAGAGAGATAGAGTGAGTGAATGAGTGAGTGAGTGAGTGGGTGAGTGAGTGAGTGAGTGAGTGAGTGAGTGAGTGAGTGAGTGAGTGAGTGAGTGAGTGAGTGAGTGAGTGAGTTACACCCAAACGTTTCCCGACCAATAGTTTCGCTGTACTGTACCCTGCATGGCGATATTCCTGCCTCTTTCATGGTGGCCGTTTGTATCGGCCGTCAGTAATTCATAGATGTTTACTGATAATAATAACAGTGGTAATAATGATAATGATAATGGTAATGATAATAATGATAAATGGCATATTAATAATAATATTAAATGTCATTAATTATGAATAGCAAATACTCAAATGATAATAACAATAAATGTCATAATAATTATACTAGTAATAATGATAATTATAATAACAAATGTAATTGATTGATGTGAGAGATAATTATATGCAGATACTGTAAATGACATAATTTCAGTTTAATTCGACATCATAATTTTCATATTGCTCTGCGGTCCCTCAGAAGGTACTCCATAGCCCCAGACTGGGAACCCCAGCTTTAGACCTATTACGTTTCCCATGATGTATGCAAACATATTTTATTTGCTCATTCTAATATCAAATATCTTTAACTGTAACATGCGGTGAATATGCCGTAGATGAGAAGTTGCGAACCCGTCGGCTCTTACTGAAAAAAGGAGCAGCAGACGTTTTCCGAAAAAAAATAGCAAAACTGAGGGGCGGGTCTCGGTACTGGCATATTCCGTAATAAAGATAAACAACTGTATCGAGGGCGTTTCTGCATCCTTTTTGTGGTCGATTCGCACTGCTCAAAGCTTGCTGTGTTGCCATCTTCACGTGATATTAACAACTTCTTAAAATATGAAAGAAGGAAACCGAGGAACCCCCAATTTGTCGGCCGTTGGAACCAATCCGTGTACTTGGATGAAATTTCCCTTGGGTTGAAAGCGCTTTTACATGCATGGAAATGGTGGGCCTGCAAATGTAGGTTTTCGTGCGTAAGTGCGACAGTCTTCCTGTCTGTCTTTATTTTATTGTCAGAAATATTTTACAAAGGGTCGGCTGTTAGTAGAAATTAATGTCTGTGATACACTCGATCGATATGGCAATATGTTTATTATCTTTTACTCTTATCTTTATATTAACTTTTAGTTATTTATTTTCTTTTCTATTTATTTCTATTTTTTTCAAGTATAATGGTTGTAGTATTTTAAAGGTACTTTGGAGGTAACCCAGACCCAAAGCGACCATTATAAACCATAGAAATGCTTTTGTAATGGTTGTATGGTAATTGACATGGTTCAGGGTAACTCCACATTCCATTTACGCTACAGAGTGTGATGGTGAATCTATCGTGGGGAAAAGCCTTTAGTGGTTTACAAGGCACTAGGGACACTTTGTCTCGGGGACGTAAGGGTGATAATCTACAGGTCTTTTGAACAGATACCACTGTGGTGTATGCTGGGTCAGAAGGGTCAGGAGAGGCCAGGGCGCTTGTGTGGCACTTGCGCCGCAGTTCAGTGCCAACCGTGAAACTGCGTGGATGATCATACTATTCTGGTTGATTTATTAATCCTTATAAAAATAGTTCTGAATCCCGTGTGACGCGAACGAAGTGGCATTTACAAAAACCTACATCTTTGGAATGTATAAAGTTATTTCTTGTGTTTATAATAACTATTTGAAATAGTACTGACATAAAGTGAAGCTTACAAGAAATAAGTCATATGTAGCCCTGGAAGTTTTATTCTTATTCAAACACCGAGTCCGCTCAGAAAGAGTGGAATTACAAATGTTATCCAGTCCCCATACGCGAACACATGTGGTATATGCTGATCTTGTCTATAATCTCTACTCAAGGGAGTATTAAGAGGGATAATAAGTAGTAAAACAACACTCGTCAGGGTGCCAGGTAACACGAAACGCCCTTAACCGGTTGTGCGTAGATTCCTATGGCGTATAAGAAAGATTAATTGTTTCGTACAGTTAATTCCAAAGTAAATTCCAAACTTAAAAAAACAAAAAGTTTTTAAGTCACATAAGCGGTTTATGTTTTTATCAGATGATCTAGAAAAACAACCCTGTGATAAAAACTCCCTTGCTTGTGCGAAAATGTTACCACCGGGTTTTGTTTATTATCT
>NC_061830.1:9010736-9028236 GCF_019202785.1 Penaeus chinensis
GTTTTGTTTAACTCTATAAAGTTCTCTCTCATTATCACACATGAGAAGTGCACATGCTAGCACATGCACACACGCGCACACACACACACACACGCGCACACACACACGCACACGCACACGCACACGCACACGCACACGCACACGCACACGCACACGCACACGCACACGCACACGCACACACACACACACACACACACACACACACACACACACACACACACACACACACACACACACACACACACACACACACACACACACACACAAATACATAAATGTATATAGAGCTCGGACTTACAGACCAGTATGTTTCCAGTTACGACTCACCAGCACCGCGATCCTTGGAGGTCAACAAGCCAGTAGATGATGTATGTTGTTCTTTTTATTTTATGTTTCATTCAGGGTAAAAATGTAAGAATATTTTACCAGGGTTTATATGGAAAGAAATTTACACCTGTATAAAGATTGCAAGAAAATAGTTAGAGAGAAGTTATGCATACGCTATTTCCTCTTTTATTTTTTAATGTGTACATATTAGATATTTTTTTCTTTTAAGGATAGGAAAACAACCACAATTACGTCTATAATTACATCTGAATTCTCCTTTTACTGATTTACCTAGGCAGTCATGGAGATAGGCTGTGGTAGTGTTGCTGTAGGATACAGGCGACCCCGACCCTGTGTAGCCTGTGGTGTTTTAGGTCAGCTGAGGTGCTCTGTCTGCAAGGCATGGTATTGTGGAAAGCTCTGCCAGGTGGACGACTGGTTTTACCACAGGGAGAAGTGTTCCCCTCCTCCGTAAGTTTTGAGTGTTTTTTGCGAATTTAATTATGTTTAGCTCTGTGGACAGTGGTCTCTTTGCCTCATTATCTTTGTGTCTGTATTTCTTCTTGATCTTTTTCTGCTTCCTTTTACTTCCCTTCCTTACCTGATCTGGTTTGCATTATATTTATTCAGTTTGCAGAAATGTAGCAAGTAGCCATCTCCAGTTTACATATTGAAATGTTGAAGTTTACAATTTGTTGCTAAAGAAGATTCAGGAGTTGTAATTGCCCCTTTCCCCAATTCTTTAATATTTCAGCCCTTTGGAAGATGCAGACAGCTACAGCAGTTCACTTCTCTTGGATGCCCAAAAGACCAACAGAAGTGAAGTCAGTCAGTCCATGCAGAACAAAAGGAACATAGGGAGCGAATGCAGGGTAGTGGCACCAGCTTTTCAGAATCCTTCATTTTCCAGCAATGAGGATGATGGTTCATTGGCCAGTGACACTAATAGAAGTATTCCCCAGGAAGCTGTGGGAACTTCTTCAAACCAGAATGGTCAAGTTGCTAAAATTTCAGCTGGATGGAGAGAGCAGGATCATTCAGCAACTACAAAAGATGCCAGGCTTTCAGAAAAGAATCAGGTCTCAGAGAAAGGGATGTCATCTCGGAAGATTAATGGTCACAGTCAGAAAATTCCAACAGGTAAATTAAGGAGACCATACCATGCCAATGGTAATTTTGGCAATGGAGAACCTAGTTTCAATCCAGTTACAGATTCAAGGGAAGCAAACCAGAACAGCTCTGCAGATCAATCACTAAATGGCTCAAGAAATGATGAGGTCATCACTCCAGACACAAAAGTCTCTCCCTACTAAAGTGGATGAATTAAATCTTACTGAAACTCAAAAAACCATTCTCAACAGACTAAGTAATGGACCTCGAGCTACCATAAGCAATGGTAGTTTACCTCCAGAACAACGTACTCTGGCTGATAAGGTTCAGGTTGGCTGCGAGTACCAAGGAGCTGTTATATCTAACAAAGGGGACTACAAAACTTTCACTTTAACCTTGATGGTGGAGACATCAGATAGTGTTCTTGACCAAGTCCTAGAGGTTCTTCCTAGCATACCCATGGATCCAGACTTCAAAGCAGTGCGTGGTTCTCTGGTAGCTGCATTATCCAGGCAGGATGGGTCATGGTACCGTTCATATGTTCATGATGTAGAAGAAGAGGAGTACAGTGTGTGTCATATTGATTTTGGAGATGTGGAAAAGGTTGACAAAGTTAAAGCTTTGCCTCCAGGACCTTTGACAGATTTTCCTGGCTACTCTATGATTGGCAAATTGCATGCTTTGGTAAGGCCTGAGTATCAGAAAGAGCTCGAGGCTCTTATTGTTCCTGACAAGCAGATAACTATCCAGGTGATGGGCAAGAAAACAAGCTCTCTCAAGATTGGTATTAAATCTGAAAATTCTGGCAAGATATTGGCATATTACATTTTACGGTCATGGTACACAGGCCTCCCTAATCATACACAACAAATCACACCCACAGGAAGTGTTTATGATGTAGAAGTGAATAACAATTCAGAAAGCTCTTTCATCAAAGGCTCTGCAGCTCAGGGAACCCATGTAGCTACCACAAAACAAACATCAGATAGAGCAGCAGATGTATGTAGATTTATTCCCCATTCAGTATTGGTTTCTGGGGCTGCAAATGGAAATTCTCGCCTCAACACTGGGAGCAGAGTTGGTGGAACACAAAAAAGATTAGAAATGGGTAACAAGACAGACAAGCCTTTGGAACATTCCTCTCCTAAAACCATGGATGATACATCTCATGCAGGCAGAGCCACAAGTGAAGGTGAAAGTAAGCAAGGAACTGGTGTATTCACAACTCCTAAAGACAAATTATCTGGAATCACCAATAAGTTTTGGGCACGTGATCTACCATCTACCAGTGTTGAACCAGAGAAAGAATATACAGTCCTTCCTATTTGGTTAACAGAGGATAGCATGCTTTATGTGCAAATTGTGTCTGAGAGCACTGTTAATGCTTTTGGGAAACTGCAATTTGATATGAATAGCCATTGTCAGAAAGGTTAGTACATGTTAAGAGAAAAAATCAAATTAAAATTTGCAATATGTAATTGTCCCCTTTTCTTTTCTTTTGCTTAACTAATCTTTAATAAACTTTTTATTGTGTATTTCAGGCAAAGTTCCTGACAGTATCACTGTTGGTGAAATGGTCTGCGGATTTGTTATAAGTGAAGAGATATGGTACCGCTGTGAAGTGCTGGCAGTTAATGATGAACAGATTACAGTTCACCTTTGTGATTTTGGCAACCAAGAGCAGATCCACAAGGAAAACATTTGTACCTTTACAGAAAATTTCATGAGAGATCACAGATTCTGTGTAAAAGTGAAAGTGGCTGAAGTGTCAAGGAATGATTCTATTGCAAGAACAAAGTTGCAGGCTCTTGTAGATGGCCAGAAGCAGCTTCTTATGTATTCCAAAGGAATAGAACCATTAGAGTTTGAGCTTTTTGATGCTTCTGGGAGAAATGTGTTAACAGAGCAACTTCATAAACAGGATAGAGCTGAGGTGATGGTGGTCAGTGACACCATATCTGCAGTAGAAGTTTCATCTGGCAAGCCCTCTCCCTTGGGGAACAGTGAGCCAACAGAAAAGCCTGTCAAAGTAAAGCTAACAAGCAATATGCAACTGGACATTGCAGAACAGCCAGCAACAGCAAATACCTCCTCAAGTGGATGCAAGTCAGATGATGCTCATTTGTCAGTATCAAAAGTGGCTTCAGAATCTGGTAGGAATTAATTATTATTTCTATCATTGATGGGAAGGTATTATGTATAGAAGCTATGATGTGTATTTAATTCATATTCTGATTTAATTATGATTATCATTATTATTATACATTTTGGATTGGGGATTAAACATTTGCCTATTCAGCATGCTAATTTGATGTAGTAAAGATATCTCAATATTGATATCTGCAGTTGATTGTGTAAGTTGCTATTTTAGTGTATATTTCCAAAGGAGTTTAGGTCTTAAGAGTTTATAAAGTTTGAAAATATTGTATTCAGTTTGGTTATGAAACAGCTTCATTTGTATAAAAGCTATGTTTTATTTTTTGCTTGTTTAAAGGCTAAATGTTTTACAGTAAAATTGTTTCATGTATGAAGTAATTTCATGATTATACCAAAATGTATGGCTTGCAGTTTACAGAATTTTATTGTTTTATGCCATGCTTTTGTATGTAATTTTGTTTTAGTATTTTAAGGTAATGAATATTTTTCCCCCTTACATATCCAGCAACCTGTAAGATAAGAATGTACGAGGAATGTAAGTCAACATCTCTGCCAATTTCTGACAAAGTAATCATCATTGTGTTGGAAGCAAGCAGCCCACATGCCATAAGTGTTGTTCCATATGTGAGTCAGGATCTGTGTTGTGGTATTTTATTGTCATGTATTAAGTTGATTGCATAGAAAAGTATGTAGAATTGTGTGGTATCCATTGTAGTTTTGTTATTTTTAGGAGGAAGTTCACACATACCTTTTTAACTGTAGTATTTCGTATATGCATACTATCTTCAGGATGTGCCTCACTTTGTATGGGTGATGTGATGTTTAATTGATATATTTTTTGACAAAGAATTGGACATTTATAGCATCTGTCTATGAAGTATTTATTTAAGCTATTCTCTACCCCTCCAGGAGTCTTTAGACTTGTACGATAAATTGGAAGAACTGAGTGTGACTATGAACCAGTACTGTAATAGCAGAATAGGGCTGTATAGACCACGTGTCGGTGAAATGTGCCTTGCAAAATTCAGTGAAGGTGAGAATAAGGATTGCTTAATGAATTTGCCATTATTATAGAAAGCAAACCCTATGAAAAAAAAAAAAAATGAATATCACTGAGCAAGAAAATTTAAATCTGTCAAAAAGAAAGATTGACTTAGTCACCTCTTTTCCTCATATTGTCATGTATTTAACATGTTAACTTATTTGCAACAAGTCATTTAAGAGCTTTTCTACAACTGATTATTAAATTTATCCTCTCACCAGAATTTAAACTTTAAATAAGAAGTTGTTTCTCTCCTTCCAGATGATCAGTGGTACAGAGGAGTGTGCGTAGGTAGTGATGTTGAAACTGCGGCTGTGTTCTTCGTTGATTATGGAAACCATGAAAATGTTCCCCATAATAGGATATGTCAGATTCCAGATTCTTTCCTGGAATTACCATGTATTGCTCTTCATTGCATTTTGAAAGGTACGAATTTTGTGTTGTTATACTTGTTTTTTTTTTTCTTCTTCTTCTTCTTCTTCTTCTTTTTCTTTCCAAATCCCAATTATATAAAAGATTGTTGCTGAATAGATGAAGTTAATCCCAAGGGCATCTTTGTGGATGTCTTGTCAACAGACATCGTTTTAGTTCACCTCGTCCACCCTGAACAAACCTGACTGCCTTCCTCCTTTCAAATAGTTTTAATAATGTGTCATAACTTCATATTAATGTTTAACAAACTTCTAAAATGTTTATAGTCTTTAGACCATCATGAACCATGAAGAAAAAAGAAAAAAAATCTGGATCTAGGTAAAAAATGCTTTGGGTCTTCTTACCCTAGTTCTCCAGACAATGTTGTCAGATCCAACAAAAAAATATGGTATATCAGGATTTGTTCTGGGTTAGGTCCCAGAGCTAAATAAGGCTTGTGGAACCTCAGCTTTATGATTCATGCCATACACAACCATACTTTTCCATTCTTAGACACGTTCAGCATGCATGGAAAAGAATGATGCAGTTCCACACAAACTTCAAGGAAATACCAGAAACAGGGAATCAGCATCATTCTTCTGCCTTTTCCTTCTTCTTCACCATCTTTTTCTACAGCTTGTTCTTCTACTTTTCTTCTTCCTCTGAATCCTGAATGACTTAAAAATTCCAATGAAATTTATTTTGACGATTAAACTATGTTCCATCTTTTACATTAAGAAAGGAGTGGAGATATACACACTTTTCAAATTGAAATGTTTTCACTCAGACATGTTTTAGGAAGAGGAAAAATATATTTCTTTATTTGCAAAGACAGAAATGTCAACACTGTGACAGAAATAATAGGACATCATAATCATGATATCTTTACTTCAACTAGGCATATCCATAGAAGGCGTGAAAGAGGAGGCCTATGAACGTTTGCCGGAGCTGCTGCCGAAGAATACTCCAGTGAGCGTTACGGTTGTGAGCCATAACAAAGAGGACGGAACGTATGTTATTAACGTACCATCAGTTGTTAATAGCCTTGTGTCAGAAGGCCTCGTTTGTAGGGAAAGCTAGTTTTGTTTTTCTTTTATTTGTTTTTCTTTTGTTATTCTTTTATTTCATCTCTTTTCTATAATTCTTTAAGTATTAAGAATAAATAATTTAATGAAAAAGGATAATAATTCTCTGTTTTGTTTGCTAAACCCTATTTTCTTTAGTATATTGAATAAGATGGTTATGTAATTATTTAGTCCTTACCAAAGCCGGGTACGGTAAACCTATTCGTAATTTCAGTTACAATTTGAGTTTTATGTAATACTGTATTTTTATTCATGCTGTTTAGATGCATATTGTAGAATTAGCCAGAAAAAATAAGGAAAGATATTCTCTTTGAATAATGAAGTAATAATATGTCTGAATTACCGATAGCATGAGTATATTTTTACATTTGAGAAACTGTCAGTGATTGTTTTTCTTCCCCTTTACCTCCCTCCACCACTGCCTTCTTCCCATCTCTCTCTCCCCTTTCTTCGACTCTCTTTTTTCTCCTCCTCTTACTTTTTTATTTTTTTTTTTTTTTTCTCCTCTTCTTTCAGTCCTTTTTTCCTCCGCCTTTTTCTCTTTTTGTTCTCTTGTTTCTTGTTCTTTTCCATCTTCATTTCCCCCTTTTATCTGTCTCCTTTTTCTTCTCTCTTCTCTTTCTCCTTTTTCTCCTCTTTTATCTTCTGTCTGTCTCAGTCTCTGTCTATCTGTCTCTCTCTCTCTCTCTCTCTCTCTCTCTCTCTCTCTCTCTCTCTCTCTCTCTCTCTCTCTCTCTCTCTCTCTCTCTCTCTCTCTCTCATTCCCTCTCCCTCCCTCCCTCCCTCCCTCCCTCCTTCCCTCCTTCCCTCCTTCCCTCCTTCCCACCCTCCCTCCTTCCCACCCTCCCTCCTTCCCACCCTCCCTCCTTCCCACCCTCCCTCCTTCCCTCCCTCCCTCCCTCCCTCCCTCCCTCCCTCCCTCCCTCCCTCCCTCCCTCCCTCCCTCCCTCCCTCCTCTCCTTTTTTCTACACTTCTAGTAAGGAAAGATGTGAACATAATTCTTTTTTACATTTCAATGAATTCAAGTCGTATATCCAGTAATACATTTTGTATTTATTTACTTAACTGTAAAAATTATTAGTTTCATAGTCTGAGGATCTTTGTAAAGGATGTAATCATGATCCATTGTGACATATATTGTAAAATGTATGAATGGGAAAGAATAATTTCATAGTTCAATTATGCTTTTTTTTTCATAAAAAGTTTGAAGAGAGAAATTGATTTTCTGTTTCTTTTTCTTTTAACTCTGAACTGCATGTGTATGTATTGTAGATTGTTATTAAAAAGACTTTTTTTTTTTAGTAACATATTGATGCCATAGCAAGTTCTTGTGCCAAACTGGCTCCTCCCAGTTACCTCAGCTGTGAATGAGTACTGGCATTAGCAGGAGTCAGAGTTGGGGCATAAATTAACTAGCCACCCTACTGCATGCCCCCAATGGTCCACTTGGATATAAAACCAACTTTGACTCAGATGGTGATGATGGCGATGTAATTTGTCTTTGTGAAATTGTTTAGCATTGTAATTTTTTTTATTAGAAAAAAAAAAAATGTTACCATACTTCATTATGATGTACTCTTTGAGATGTTTTCTTTTTTATTTCACTATTTTTGGTAAAAAATAAAGTCTTTTATTTTTATTTTTTGTCGTTTTGTTTTGTTTTTGATAATTTACCTTTTAACCCCAATGCTGCTGGGAAAATGCTGTGCCCATTTAAAAAAAAAATTGTGAAATGTCTGTACATAGATGGCTCTGCTAGTGCTTAGCCACAAAAGAGTCAATTAGCAGACCTTGTGACCTTACCTGATTTTACCTTGCCTGGAGTTGGCAAGAAAAATATATTTCTTACTGATGCTATGAATACTGATGGTGTTATTATTATTATAGACATTATAATTACTCGAATGTTATAAACATTAGCAACAACAAAGTAAGATAACGTAAAATATTTTCGTAAATTAACGAAAAGGGTAAACAGGTAAGACTGGCAATACTCGTAATTGGCTCATTGGTAACTTAGTACAAGTGTAGCCATCTATGTGGAAAAACAGTTAATAAAGTAAACTCAGTGGGTATGGCATGTACGTACATGCCATTTCCATCGGCATTGGGTTAAGTCATTACAGCTTGACTTTATTTTGTATATTTTGCAATTCTCAATAATTTTACCAGCACTATGGCCTTTTATTAGTTTTAGTGCCCTGAGAATGAGGAATGCAAACTTAATTAGTATTACTGTATTGTCATTATTGCTATGGTTAAATATTGTTAGAGCTGCATATGTACTTTACTGAGAGGAATACAGAGGAAGATGGATTAATGCTGTAACTCATTGATATAGATAAATGGCAACCTTCCTTGACAACGGGGATTGTTTGTAAATCTTGCCTATCATTACTTTCGTACGAGTAGATAGGTAATGTCCATGGAGTTAGTATGATCCTAGTTGCACAATCCTTCTCCTTGGGTGTCCTGTGGTCTGGGTAGTATATTACTGCTCCTTCTGGGTCATACCTGGAGTGACAGAGGTTTGAATCCTTGTCAGGGAAGATTGTTATTTATTTTTAGCATCAAAAATTTTGCAGTACATAGACAGTTTAACCCAAATGCCTGCAGAAAAATGTTATGTTCACTGTAGTTTAGTTATGTGAAATATTACTACACATGGGTGGCTCCACAATTGCTCAGCCACCAAGGAATCAATGAGTAGACATCATAATATCACCTGACTTCCCATTCCTTGAGCTTTTTTTTTTTTTTCCTTGTGTTATTAACCCATTCGACCCATGTGGCAAGAATACATGCCATGCCCACTGTAATACACGTTTATTTATTGTATTTACATATAGATGGCTCTACAAGTTCTTAATCACCAAATAGTCAGTTATTAGAAACTACTTACTTCATTTACCCTTTTCTTTCACTTTAAGAAAGGGTCTTTTGTATCATTTCATTGTATCAAATATTTTAATGGCAAATTAATAATCATAACATCAGTAACAATAATAACAGCATCGATAGCAATGGTATTAATTTCCCCCCCAATTCAAGGAATGGGGAAATCAGGATCGGTAACTAGGGCCTACTGATAGACTCCTTGCCGGCTGAGCACATGTGGAGCCATCTGTATGTAACAAAATTCACCAAAAATTACATGGAACAGAACATAAAATGGGTTAATATTGATACTCTGATTATTATTAATGACATTATGACTACTATTATTAACAGTGTTAATAGTAATAAAAAATAAAACAAATCTTTCCAAAAATAAAGGAAAAGGATAAGCAGGTAAAATAGGCAGGACCAGTAATTGAATTCATAACTAAGGAGCTTCTAGAGCCACATATTTGTAGACAAAATTAATAAATAAAAACCACAGTGGATAGGGTCTATCCCATCCAAGTGTCAGTGGGTTAACAGAAGTAAGCAGAATTTGGGTAAAAGCTTCATTGTACATTCATTAAGTTGGAGCACTAAAGGATAATGCAGAAAAAAGTAGCTGTGGGAGTGTTTTATCTCAAAGTTTATTAGCTGTGTAGTTGGTTATTCATTTAGTAGGATATAATTAGACATGTGATAAATTACTTTCTTGCAGTTGCAATTACTTATACCAAGGAAATTACCAGCAGTAGGTATTGTTTATTATCAGTATGTCAAAAAAATGTTAGAGGAAAAGCAAAGAAAAGGAAGCATCTTTATTAAATAAACTTTATTATTTATTATAAAGGGTTCTTTGGATATGTATAAGAGAAATACAACTTTATACAATATAACTGTCTTATCTTCTTGTGTTTAAATAAACACTATTGTAGTGTTGATCTTTGCATAACACACCTGAGAATATGAAATTTTTTGTACAATCTCAGTAGAATTACTTCCATCTCAGAAGTAATAGTGAGATACTTTATTACGATTTTCATTCACTTGGGAACCTGAAAATAGGTTCGTAACATTACCTTTCTGAGTTAAATTTTATCAGGATACTGATAAAATTCAGCCAAAAAATAATGGATGCATTCAAATTACAAAAAAAAAGTTCAAGTACCAGTAATTCTCTATGGTTTCATCTGTGATGCAAAGATCGTGTAGTATGTTTTTCTTTAATTTGTTTAAATTTTTATATTTGCTTGTTCATTTGTTTTACATGTATTTTGTTTTAAATTTTGGTAACGTGAAATATAAAACACTTGTTGCCCCAGAGTTCATCAAAGCATGAACAAACACTCCTTTACATCTAAAATCATGCAATTTACTTTTATCTTTGTAATTATAATGCAGTATATATAAATCTAGATCTTTCCTCACTAATATCAAAATAGAAATGGTTTCTGATCTTTGCTCATGACATGTTATATTCATTTATGAAATGAATATAGACATTTTATTGATGTCAAAGCCCTAACTTTGTTCTATCTGTAGCTGTGCACAATTAATAAATTGTACTGATATAATTGAATTAGCAAAGTCAGAAGCTATTCTATAACTGCTTATTGATGTAACTGGATTATTTTAGTTAGCTTATCTTTAAACAATTGTATAAGGCACGAAGTAAGGCCTCCTTTGTTATCCAATATTAATCTTCAGTGATGTATTACTTTCAAGTAAATTTTTCAAAAAATATTCCTTTCTTTATCACTGATCTAAAGTTTTTTAAGCAGTGATTTTGAATATAAAAGAATGGCTCAGAATATAAGTACCGGTATTACCTAGGCCCTTTAAACCTTTGTCAGTTATGTACATAAAAGCTACTTTTTTTTTTTTTTTTTTTTCCTACATAAAAAGTTTTCTTAATACCTATATGAATATGTGAAGATTGATAATACTTTTCTTTTTCTGACACACAATCACAGGTCAAGGTAGAAAGGACATTCTGTATATACTGTGTATATCTGTATGCGGAGTGTATGAAAAGAAGTATTTATATATAAATAGTTGCTACTTAAGTAATAACAATTAAAGTAAAAAGATATGACAAGGGATTCTCATTCTTCTATATCATGCTACTCTGTATTAGATACATTTTTTTTTTCTTTTTTGGGAATACTACTTTTATCCGTTACCATAAGAAGGAAAGAGACACCAAAAACATGGTAATATATTAAATTTTTACAGCAGTCAAAATACCCTACATAGCTGTTTCAACTGGCTTAAATGTTGTGGTTAGTTCTTTGGAGATATCTTTCAAATCCCTTTTGGATCCATGAATGATTTTCACACAATCTGGTGAAAGACCACAAGCATTGATTGCATTCTTGGCAAGAACATCCAGAGGCTGAGGTTTTTTGTTGAACGTCGAAAGTTTCCCGTCAGCATCCATGATGATTTTGTTCTTCATCCCAATACTATGATATATTGGTTCTACTGGCCGGGTTGACTTGAAAATCTCAGCATCTTTTACACTGCCGGTACTGTTACTGTCACTTTCCATAGCCTCATCACTGGTCTCATCAGCCGTAGAATTGACTTCCACCCCATTCATCAATTCACAGCTATTTCTGTTCTCATGTATGTTAACCTTGGGTCGAGAGAGGGATGAATACAGGCTCTTCCCTTGGTTGTTCGAGTCGTACCTCCTCAATGGTAAAGGGGGCGCACCATCTACAGAACTGTCTCTCTTTTCATTTACTTCCATTTTGGACACACTAGTGTTGCTATCGCTTCTTTTTCGACTAGAAGAAACCAGACTATTGACTCCACTCTCTGAGCTGTCTGCTTGCACAGTCACATGATTTCTTGCTGCAAAGCTGCTGGTGCTGCTGCTCCTGCTGGAGATGAGTCCTGTCTGCCCAGTACCAAGGGCACTTCCTTGTATCAGAGGTCCTCTTCCTGATAGTTGGGGTGTAGCATACACGGACTCACTCTTTGAAATCTGATTAAAAAAAAAAAAAAAAAGCAGGTTTCATCAAACATTGTTAACTTCCCTGATAAATACAGTTTACAAGAAAAGGGGTTAAAGTTGAGGTAATTTTATTCTTTAGTTTTTATCTTCTAGTGGATGAAGTAAATTTAGGTGAAGTGACTTGGTGACTGTAACATCTAGACAAACTAGTCATTTGCATACAAGTTGACCTCTACACGCTTTTGACAAACCTGCTGATGGATGCTAAGTGGCACATGAGCTCGGAGTGGTGACAACCTTGAGCTTGAAGTGTTTCCGCTCTGTTGACTAACATCACTTACTGGAATTCTGAATGAAAGTGCATATTTAGGGTAGGTGCATAATCCTCAATAGAAGCAGAAATTCATTCCAGTGCACAATTTAAGACATGCATTCAAATGTGCTGAATAACAGTTTTAAAAAGGTGCTTGGTGGTACATGCATTCAGACTTTGGTAATGTAAAATATCTCTGAAATGACTGTAGCAATGCTGAAGCAATCAACACTCTTTATAAAAAAAAATTGGTAACACCTTATTTCCTTTGTAAAAGAGGCAGCACATGCAACTAAATTAATATATTGAATAAGGCTTTCACAAAAATATTATAACCTTGCTTAAAAGTAAAGCATTAAACACACTTCAGCTCAGAATCATACCTCGTAAGCTGATCAGGCCCACAAGCAGCATTTCCATGCCAAGGATACGTAGCAAGCACCCAGTCCAAAGGATCCGTCCACGTATCCAGCAATCCTGTGCTCGAAGTAGACGAGGCCTTCACCGTCGCTATGATATGTGGAACCAAACGCGTGTTCCATATCTCGGTGAACCACACCTGTGTCTCCTCCTGGCCCATGGGACAGTCAATCAACAACCCTGGCCCAACGCCAACCTCATGCGAGCCACAGTGGCCAGACAGGAGTGTGTTCAGGTGGAGCCACAAGCGCGTCAGCCACTCGGCCAGGTGGTGTGCATCGGGGAGCCTCGTGTTGGCGGCGACCTCGGCTGCCACAACACGCCGGCGAAGTACACGTCCGAGCAGGCCTCTGACTGGCTCCTGCTGGGTACTCAAAGTAGCCCATCTAAAACAGATACGAGTCTCCCATGGTGAAGGTGTTCGTTTTTCAAAATCTGAGGTTTCTTGAATTATCTTTCTGAGCATTTTCTCTAGTCCATGCTTATTGATACTACTTTTTCTTCCGTATTTAAATAAGTTAGGAATTTATTTGTGTTCTGTCTCCTGTTATGTACGTTATTCAGTCAAGGGCTGTAATTCTAAACATCTTATCAGAGTAAGGAAATAAAGCTATCCTTAAGTATTTCAGATAATATTGGGAAACTCCTCTTAAACTTAGGCATGCTGCGGCATTCCATGGTATGTCTTGAAAACCATTACTAAAAAATAACTTAAGGCATTCCTGGATTAACATTCATGTTGCGTTCACACAAAAGGTTTAATACAGTAATTATTCAGGACTCAGATTGTCAACATTCGAGGCATGTTTCACCCAGCAAAACCACATTATGAATATAATAAGTATAATTTTGAGTTGTGATAAAGAAAAATACTACAGCAATATATAACGCACGTAAGGAAATCAGTAGGATGCAAATTAAACTATCTTGCATGAAAATGCTACTGTATAACTTGGCTCTCCCGCTCCCTTTCCCTCTCCCTCTTCGTCCTTCTTTTACACTCTCCTCCCTCCCTACACTCCTCCCCTCCTCAACCCAGACTCTCGCTCACTCACACTCCCCCATCCCTCTACCATTTTCCACATGTAGTAAAGGTACGAATAAGAATGAATATCTTCACAGTGCAAATTACGTACTTGACCGGTTCTAATATATACGTCAGAAATACATATAATTCTTACGAAGGTATAATCGAAACCTGTCAAGTACATTTCTTGCACTGTGAAGATATTCTCTTTTATACCTTTTCTACATTTGTTCTACATCTGTTTCCCCTTTATTTTTCTTCCTCCTTCCTCCTCACCCCTTATCCTTAGGCACACACCTCTCTCTCTCTCTTCCTTCCCGCCTCTCTCCCTTCTCTCCCATCTCCAACTATCCCTCCTCCTCTACCTTCTCACTAGTCCCAAAATCTCTCAGCCATCCCCAACACCTCTGTATCGCCCCTCCACACGTCCCCCTCTTTCCAAAATACCTAAAATTGCAGTGGATGTGGAGGCGAGTTGCCAGCGCCGCCGTGGGGCAACTGGTCGCAATGATCGCGGGACCCGAGTGGATGGACGCAGGCAGGCACCGCTGCAGGGTCTCGACGACACCACCTGAATGTATAATGTCAATATTAGCAATAATGATTGTAATAACAGCAGTCATAATAATGATAGACGATGCTGCTGCGAGAAAAATTATTTATGTAGGTAGATGGCAGCGGGGGGGGGGGGGGGGGTGCAAGGAATAAGGTCTCAGGTGAAAAGGGAGCGAGTGGTTTAGAAGAGCGGCCTATCAGGGAATGAAAATATGATGACAATGATACTACTGCTACTACTGGTAATTATAATTATAATGATAAGAATAGGAATAATAATGATGAAATGTCGAAATCCAGTGTCTATATTAAATACTCGCCTGCCGCATGGATGTCGTCGATAATAATAACTGCCGGAAGCGCTGGACTAGACTCGTGGTGGTTGGAGGTGCTTGACGTGTTGGAGGAAGAGACAGCACTGGTGTTGGTGGTGTTGGTGGTGTTGGAGAGGCTACTGGAGCAGCGGCCAGTGGAGGAGAGACCGCGGGGCCACAAGCTCGACAGCATCTGGCACATTTCGAGGGAGTTGCTGCCGGTGACTCTGTAATTAGGAAGGGAAGGGACTTCGGTTCAGTTCGTCTGTGACTGAGATTGGAAAGAGGTACTGGAATTATGGATTGTTCTGTGTTGTGGCAAATGTTAGGAAAGAAGTCTTGGTTCAGAATTCAGCTATGTCTTTTACAGATTTTACAAAACACTTCAAAATAACACCCGCTGACTTACGTAAACGTTTTAATAGCATCCTCGGTGAGCTCCCTCCCGGAATTCGTGATGAAGAACTCGGCCAGAGCGTTAGCCAGGAACGTCTTTCCGCAGGAAGGGGGACCAGCCAGCACAAGACGTCTGTGCTCCACCAGCAGATTGGCCAAACGTTTGAGCGAGGTAGCAGGGGTGACGTTAATGAAGGAGGCAGTTGAAACGTTGCCGACAGCTTCTCCGTCCTGTCTCTGATTCCCTCCCTAAGAAGAAAAAAAAGTTAATAATCGGATTTAAAAACAAAACAAAACATATGTTCCATGGTTATACACATGTACTAAATTTAATCAAATGAAAGTATTAGCAATACGACCCTCATCAAAAAAAAAAAAAAAAAAAAATTCCTCATCCATTATTTCACCAAAAGGTAATTACAGAAATCAAGAAGCGTATCCCGATCTTTACCTTGAGCCAAATGTGGAGGGAATCCACATCGCCCACGCAGTACCCATAAGGCAAGAGCTCCGGACGCGATAAGTTGGGAGCGCCGATGATGTCGTCGATGCGGTAACAGAGGATCGAATCCCCGTCGAGTCCCAAGGCCGAGACTGGATCAATGCGATTCCCATAATCCTGAAAAAAGAAGGTTCATTTCGGTTCTTAATTATTCGGGTGACTGATTATCGTAATATTTCGATTTTTTTTCGGTATTAACTAGTATTAACATTCTGGCACCACGAAGGGAAATCATTAAAAGGAACTTACTTATAAAAGATCTCCGTCACCCCCCCCACTAAAATAAGTAAATAAAAAAAGAATACGAATTTACCTTCAGCGTATTGGCAATCATGGCGTCCAGCTCCTCCCACGACGTCTTGGCCTCGATCGTCACGCTGCCAATGTGCGTGAGGTGGCCGGCGCTGACGGAGGCGCGGCCGGCGTCCAGAGCCGTGGCCAGCTCCGACTTCCCGACCACCATCACCTTCACCCGCCGACCCTCCTCGCGCGGGGAGATGTTCCCTCCTGAAGGGGTGAGGGAGATAAAAAAAAACGAGTGAGATTCGGAAGGGATTGGGTGATTTTATGATGACAATATTGTAGAAAATCTATCAATAATAGTGTTACCATATCAAGTGACGATACATTAATTCCTGGGATTCGAAGTTTAAAGAAATATAATATTGAAGTAATAATAATTGATGCTACTATAATAATATAACCTTCAAAATACATTTTGCCAGGCGGTAGACCATATGATATACCCATCAATCGTCAACGACATCTTTATGAACTCATCCTACCAAGTTATAAAATCACTAACAAAGTCACCAATAACCACCTAATCATTACAAAAAAAAAAAAAGAAAAAAAATGTATATATATAGAAACAATAATAATAATACAAAATAAAAAAACAAACAAAAAGGTCCTCTCGTCGACATACAAAACTGAACAAAAGCTCACCAGTGATCGAATTTCGAATCGTGTTCCGGGTGAGCGTGAGTCCCGTGAGCGTGTGCGAGAGCGGGGTCAGTAAGGCGTCGGCGGCCGGCCCGTACTGCTGCCTCACCAGAGCTGTCAGGCGGTTGTTCTCCTCCTGCAGGGTGGTTACCTCGCCCTGAAGGAAAGGTGAGACCAGATTCTTGGTAAGGAGACTGGGATACGCTTCATTACTTGGAGGCAATTTTGGCAAAGAGATGGGATTATGCTCTATTATATACATGGAGTCCACTGTGGTAGGCATTAGTATAATTTTATGGGCATTACAATGAGGCGGATTATTGTTCATTAATTGAAGGAAATATGAAAGTTGTGGTAAAAAGACTGAAATGTTTGATTATTTTCCTTAAGTACAGAATAAATAACTAAAATTTGCATTAGTCTTCCATGATATTAAATAACATCGCAATATTCCCTTTATTACCACACCTCTCCGTTCTCTCCCATGATCTGAATCCCAATATTCATAAGTTTCACAATAACTCACCTGGAGTCTGGTGATGGTGTCTGCTTGTGCTTGTAGCTGGTGTTGGGCCGAAAGCACCTCGAGTCGGCAGTCGGTGAGGGCGCGCTCCTTTTCGGCGACTTCCTGCCGTAGTTGGGCCACGGTCTCGGATTCGGTGGTAGGTCTGGTGTATTTCGGGGATACCATTAGTCGGGTTATTTCAGTATGATGCGTTTCGGTATTGAAAAAATAAAATAAAATAAAAATTATATAATAAGATTTAAAATACGCAGTGGGAATTGTGACACGTCTCCTGTCCCTCTTCACTTTCCATTACAGATGAATAATATAATATACATCAGGACATTCCTATCATAGCTCCTCAAAAAAGAAAGAATAAAGGACGAAGTAGAAAAAGAAAAAGAAAAAGAAAAAGAAAAAGAAAAAGAAAGAAAGAAGAAGAAACAGAAAAAGATTATGATGAAAAAGAAAAAGAAAGAAGCAGCGACAGCAGAAGAAATGCAAGTAAAAAAAGAAAAAGAAGAAAATCGAAAACATAGAAGAGGAAA
>NC_061830.1:9033236-9035736 GCF_019202785.1 Penaeus chinensis
GTTCTCTATAGTCACCATAGCACTTTATAATAGTGTTCAAGTGTTCATGTTATTGGAATTACACAAACCGGTTTCTTTAACTAAATAGACATTTTAACCACACTTAAAGATAATCTAAAAAAAAATTGTCATCATAAACTGTCAGGTTTAACGTATTTCAAATATAAATAAAAAATGTCCTCCTCAAAAGCTAGGAATAAGTTTTATCTTGCAAACGATCAAGATAAATTCAAAAGTCACTGTTTCTTGTATCTCATGTAATTGGAATAGAATTTGCTTGTATTCTGTTTAGCTTAAAATTTCGGGTTTCATTTCAAAACTTTATAAAAGCTTTTATTTCGTCTTTCAATAAAAACAGGAGACGGAACTTTACATTTTTTCGTTACCTTAAGTTAAGTTAAATGCGTTTATTTTCCACCCTGGCTATCTGTTCAGGGCGTGGGCAATATGTCAAACGCAGGAGAGTATATCCCGTAGACTTGTGCCCCCCCCCCCGTTTTTGGTTTATTTATCCAATACTTTGTGGATCTTTCTTAAAATTGATCTTAATAACATCTGAAAAGAAACGAAACCTTCACAAGTGCACATTCATTTTAGAGAATAGCAGAAACAAAAAAAACAAACAAACAAAAGCGTAACTACAATGTTAAAAGATAAACCCTGACTTTACACAAACGTTTCTCTCTTACACTACAAACTATATTCTTTCTCAAATAACACTTACGTAGCCACATGAAATTACAAACGCCGCTACACACACACAAAAAAAAAAATAGAGCCATTCCCTTCATGCTATGCGTCGAAAGTACACTCCCTCAAAAAAAAAGAAGAAAAAAAGAAAGAAAAAAAAAACGGAAAAAGAGAAAAAGAAAAAGAAAAAAAAAAAAAACTCCATTAATTTTTTACGCGTCTACTTCCAAACAAGGATATAGCCATCACTTTCTTTGCACTGGATAATGTTTCTGAAGAGTTGCGTTAGGAGATGCCGAGACGATGGTCTTCTGTTTTTCCTGTGTCCGGTTGCGCTCTCACACGGCTGTGCACGCACGTTACATACATACATGCATTATATGTATAATATATATATATATATATGTATACATATATGTATACATATGTGTATATGTGTGTGTATATGTGTGTGTATATGTGTGTGTATATGTGTGTGTATATGTGTGTGTATATGTGTGTGTATATGTGTGTATATGTGTGTATATGTGTGTGTGTGTGTGTGTGTGTGTGTGTGTGTGTGTGTGTGTGTGTGTGTGTGTGCGTGTGCGTGTGCGTGTGCGTGTGCGTATGGGTATGCGTATGCGTATGCGTATGCGTATGCGTATGCATATGCATACATGCATGCATGCATGCATGCATACATACATACATACATACATACATACATACATACATACATACATACATACATACACACACACACACACACACACACACACACACACACACACACACACACGTGTGTGTATAATATATATATATATATACACACACCATAACATATATATATATATATATACCATAATATATATATATATATATATATATATATACACACACCATAATATACATATATATATATATATATATATTTATATATATATATTTATATATAATACACACACACATACTGTACATAATCATATATACACACACATGCACATACCTTAATCACTGCTAAAACAATTTTATTTACCAAATACTATTACAGGAATTGCAAAAAATAGCCATTAACGAAACAGAACATCATAATAATTCATATCTTTCACATACATCTTCCGAAACATAATCGGCAGTCATCCCGCGAGCCCTAATGGCCTATAATTACCTCCAGTTAATTTCCCGTATTAGGTTAGGGCGCGAAAGGTCGGCCATCTTTTTTTTTTTAATTTTTCATGTTTCATTTCACACTGGTATTCTTAAAAAAGCCAATTGCACAATGGAGAAAACGTCATACGGAGTGGGGGTTTCTCTCCTGCAATAACAACAATATTGCTGTACACACGAGTTTCATGTTTCGAGTAACGGAAAACCGCCCTTATGGTCGACATGTGTTGCAGCGTAAACGAACACAGGGAGGACGAGAAGTGAGGTCGCGGGGTCAGTATTTATTATATTCAAAGGAGCTCCGTCTATCGCTGCGGAACGGATCCTTATCCATCGAAATGGGGGTATTAAAATGATTACAAATACGAATAAATAAAAGAACATATAACAACAGTCATGAACACGTTTTAACCCCTCTGCCAAAGGAGAAAAATCGAGCGCGAGATTTTAATAACCCCGCGGATAAGTCTTGGCTTATGGCGATCCAGAAAAGGAGCCTTATCCTGGCTCAGGGCATCCGCCTTATCCTATGGTGTAAGGGACGGAGGTGGCGGTTAATATAGCAAGCTCATGCCTTATATGTGCGGCGGTTGTGTCCAGGCTGTGAGCTGTGTTCCCGCCACTCCCTGACACGCCTTCCGAGTCTGTCTGTGCTTTGCTC
>NC_061830.1:9040736-9058236 GCF_019202785.1 Penaeus chinensis
ATAATCATAACCCCTATTCTCCACACCAGCACCAGCAAGACAAGAAAAGAAAGAAAGAAAGAGACAACAGACGATAACGACTATAAAACCCCGTTATCCTTATCTATATGGCAAAGTGGCAACCCCCTCCTCTCCAGCGCGTTAATTTAAGACAAGCAATAGGGCTACGCCGTGACTAGCTTCTACTTCCACCAGTGTTTTGTGTCTCGGGCGAAAATTTACGCAGCTGACACGGCCAAACAGGAGTCACAGCATTAAACTTGTAAATGGATTAAAATGGCCGCCGCAGCTGTCTCTCGATTGCGCCACCGCACGACAAGATCCCGTAAAATGTCGTCGTTTTTTTGGGGTGCTTCAAATGATTTCGTAAACAGATTGCAAGTAAACAAAAATAAATAACTCTCGAGGGCTTATATAACCCTCCCGGCCGCCTAAAATAGCTATTCGTGAGGATTTACAAACTAGCACCTTCACCTGGGCGCTGAAGATAGGCGGTGCGTAACCTTGGGGGGACGATTTAAAACGCCGTCTGAGGGAGAGGGAGAGGGAGAGGGAGGGGGGAGTTTGAGGGAGGGAGAGGATAAAGAGTGGGAGAGGGAGAGGGAGAGGGAGAGGGAGAGGGAGAGGTAGATGGTGAGGGAGGGGGAAGTTTGAAGGAGGGAGAGGATAAAGAGTGGGAGAGGAAGAGGGAGAGGATAGAGTGGGAGAGGGAGAGAGGGAGAGAGAGGGAGAGAGAGGGAGAGAGAGGGAGAGAGAGAGAGAGAGAGAGAGAGAGAGAGAGAGAGAGAGAGAGAGAGAGAGAGAGAGAGAGAGAGAGAGAGAGAGAGAGAGAGAGAGAGAGAGAGAGAGAGAGAGAGAGAGAGAGAGAGAGAGAGAGAGAGAGAGAGAGAGAGAGAGAGAGAGAGAGAGAGAGAGAGAGAGAGAGAGAGAGAGAGAGAGAGAGAGAGAGAGAGAGAGAGAGAGAGAGAAAGAGAGAGAGAGAGAGAGAGAGAGAGAGAGAGAGAGAGAGAGAGAGAGAGAGAGAGAGAGAGAAAGAGAGAGAGAGAGAGAGAGAGAGAGAGAGAGAGAGAGAGAGAGAGAGAGAGAGAGAGAGAGAGAGAGAGAGAGAGTTCGCGTTCGCGAATTCGCATCTTATTAATCTAACACTTCCTCAAGGACATTATTCCCTCTCACCAAACACGTAAACGAGAAAAGAAAACCAAGACAAAACAAACCAACAACCATATGAGAAAAAACAAATAAACAAAACACAAACACCCAGCATTGACAGACTTTTAACCCAGTTAACTCATCTCCACGGTACTCATTCTTCATGGAATTGGTTCATTTGCTTCATTTGCTTCATGTGCTTCGTTTGGCTCGAACCCCCCCGAGCCAGGCGGTTCGCGAAGCCTCGAAGCACTCGACGCGGCCCGGGTGTTATCGGATCCGCATCGCCTCGAAACTCAAACTGCCAATTCCTGTTATCACATCCTGCTCTTCCCGCATTCGTTTCGCAAAATCGGGTATTAAAACCAGGATCATCTCATTTTCTTTCTCGTGCCTCTTATCTCGTCTAGATGCATTTCGTAGCTTGATATATGTCTTTATGTTTGTCTTCTCGCCCTCTCTTTCTCTCTGTCTGCTTTTTTTTTTTCTTTCTTTCTTTTTTTCTTTTTTTATAACTCGTCTTCTCCCTCGGTCTCGGTCTCTCTTCATCTCCATCCCCCTCTCTCCCTTCTTCCCTTTCCCTCTCCTTATCTCCCTTTCCCACTCCCACCCCCACTCCCTCTCCTCCCTCTTCCTCTCCTTCTCGCTCTCCTCCATCTTCCTCTCCTTCTCCCTCTCCCACTCCCTCGTCCTCGTCCGCCTCCCAGCCTCTTCCGGGACGCGCATCCTGTTTCCTCTCTCCTCCTCCTTATTCACCGAACGGCGGAGACCCGTTTGAAAGTTCGCTTAAGGACTCTCTGGAGGTGTTTCCGTCTGCGCGAATCGAGTCAAGGGGATATCAAGCGTCCTTAAGGTTGATTTGTGTGTTTGGTTTGCGTCGGATATTAGTCCTTATGAGAGGTAGGTCGAAGTAAGGGTATAAAGAAATTGGGGAGGAAAAAGGGGAGGGAGGGAGGGAGGGAGATAGAAACAGAAAGAATAAGAAAAAAAAGAGGGAGACGGTTATGATCTAAATTAATAATAAAAAGATGAAGATGAAAGAACATATCAATCTAACGAAAAGAAGAGAAAGGAATTATCAAATACAACACAGAGGGTGAATTTTAATTAATGCTTCTTTCCACAGGTCACAGAAAACTGGAAGGAGGGAAGAGGAAAGAAAGGAGAAAGAAAGGAGGAAGAAAAGATGGAAATGAGGATAAACAGATGAGGAGGAAAAGGAAAGGATTATGGAGCAGGGAGAAGAGAGGCTGTAGTCAAAACAGGTGAAGCAAGAATGAGAAAGAGAAAATGAAAATAAATGAGAAGAAGGAAAATGAATGCAAACATCGCAAGGAAAAGGCAGAGAAGATGAAAAAAGGATTAGGGAGAAGGAGGAGATGATGTTGAAGGAGAAGAAGAAGAAGAAGAAGGAGGAGGAGGAGGAGGAGGAGGAGGAGAAGGAGGAGAAGGAGAAAAGGTAGAACAAGAATAAGGTGGAGAAGGAGGAGGAGGAGGAGGAGGAGGAGGAGGAGGAGGAGGAGGAGGAGGAGGAGGAGGAGGAGGAGGAGGAGGAGGAGGCAGAGAAGGAAGAGGGGGGAGAAGAAGAGGAAGGAAAAAAAGAATAAGAAAGCGAAGAAGAAACCAAAGAAGTAAAAGAAAGTCAAGAAAAAAAAGAGACAAAAAAAAAAAAAAGATCAAGAGGTAAAAAGAAAAAAAAAAAAAAAGGAAAAGAAGAAGAAGAAAAAAACTACGAACAAGGAAGGTATTGTGTCATGGCGCCCTGAAGGAAGCCGGTCGAGAAGTAGAAATTCGAGACGGCTATTTTTCCTCGGTTGCCGTGATGGGAATAGCAATAGCAGAAGGGAAGGGGCTATGGGCTATGGGGGGGGGGCGGGGCTATGGGCTGTGGGGGGGCGGGGCTATGGGCTGTAGGGAGGGGCGGGGCTATGGGCTATGGGGGGGCGGGGCTATGGGCTGTGGGCTGTAGGGAAGGGGCTAAGGGCTGTGGGGGCGGGACTGAGGGCTGTGTGGGGGGCTATGGGGGCGGGACTGAGGGCTGTGGGGCGGGCGGGTTGTGGGGGAGGCGGGGTTACGGGCTACGGAAGGGAAATGGGAAGACGAGAAGGGGAGAATGAGAGAAATGGGAAAGAGAAGGAGGGGAAGAGAAGGGAGATACGAAAACGGTTTCATCTAGGGGGGAAGAAAAGTGGGGAGGAAAACGAGAAGGAGAATGAAGGTGAAGGAGGAATAAGGGGAGAGTGGGAGAAGAGAAAATGTTAGAAAAAAAGGAAGAAAGGAAAAAAAAGGGAGAGAGAAAAGGAAGAAAGATAAAGGAAAGGAAAAGGGGGAGAAAGGGGGGAGGGATTAGAGGAAGAAAGAGGGGAAGAGAGAAGAAGGAGAAAGAGGGGAAGAGAGAAGAGGAGAAAGAGGGGAAGAGAGAAGAGGAGAAAGATGGGAAGAGAGAAGGGGGAGAAAGAGGGGAAGAGAGAAGAAGGAGAAAGAGGGGAATAGAGAAGGGGGGGAGAGAGGGGAATAGAGAAGGGGGGGAGAGAGGGGAAGAGAGAAGGGGGCAGAAAAGGGGGAAGAGAGAAGGGGGAGAAAGAGGGGGGGAGAGAAGGGGGAGAAAAGGGGGAAGAGAGAAGGTTCTTACGAATGGGGTATAGGTTGAGTGGGTAGGCGGGCATGACACTACTGCCACACGCCTGCAGGCTGGTTGGGGAGAAAGTCTACCTCACACCTCACACACACGCGCACGCAAGCCTCATTTCAAACTTTCCTCTCTTCTCTCTCTCCTTCTATCTTTCGTTCTCCCTCTCTCTGTCTCTCATTAACTCGTTTTTTTCCTGCATGGGTCTTCTATTCCCTCTTTCTCGTTCTCTGTTTTCTCTATCTGTCTGTCTGTCAGTTAGTCAGCCTTCTATCACTCTATCTGTCTGTCCTCTGTCAGTCTATCTGTCCGTCTGCCCCCCCCTCTCTCTCTCTCTCTCTCTCTCTCTCTCTCTCTCTCTCTCTCTCTCTCTCTCTCTCTCTCTCTCTCTCTCTCTCTCTCTCTCTCTCTCAACCTACCCAGTTTTCTTTCTCTACTATTTCTTCACCGCCTCGCCCTCCGCTCTCCCCCCCCCCCTCAACCTCCCCTCTCCTTCATTTACATTTCAGATTTTAGCCCTCTCGAGTGCCGAGCTAATTGTCTCTCGTGCCTTTCTCTCTCTCCTTACGTCTGTACCCTGTTTATCTTTCTTTCTTGCTTTGCTTTTTATATCTTTCTCTTTGCTCGTAGCTGCCTGTTTGCTTTTATCGATTTTTTTCATTTCAGCTACATATCTATTTATTCATATTTTTTTTCTTCTCCAGGCTCTTCTTCTTCCCCTTTTATCTGGTTCTCTTGTTCCTGTTCTTGTTCTTTTGTCGTTCTTTTAATCTTCCCAATTCCTTCTCTAATTAACTATCTCTGTCTGTCTGTCTGTCTGTCTGTCTGTCTGTCTGTCTGTCTGTCTGTCTGTCTGTCTGTCTGTCTGTCTGTCTGTCTGTTTGTCCGTCCGTCTTGTCTGTCTCGTTCTTTCTTTTTCATCCCTTCCTTCATGCCCTTCCTTCTCTACCTCCCTCTCTCCCTCCCTATCCTTTTCTTCCTTTCTCCTTCTCACCCTTAATAGGGACTCTTTCTCCCTCCCTCCCTCCCTTCCTACCTCCACTCTCTCTCCTTCTCTCCCTGTCCCGATCACCCCATTCACTCTGTCTCTTCTTTTCTTCCTTTTCCTTTCCTCCCTCCCTCCCTCCCTCTCAATCCCTTACAAATCCTTACGCCCTTCTCTACCTGTCCCCATTCACCCCATTCAGTCTGTCTCTTCTTCTCTCCCTTTTCCTTTCCTTCCTTCCTCCCCTCCCTCCCTCCCTCCCTCCCTCCCTCCCTCCCTCCCTCCCTCCTTCCCTCCCTTAAAATCCTTACGCCCTTCTCTCCTTGTTCCGATTCACCCTCCGGCATGAATGGGCGTGTCTACTGCGCGTGCGTAAATGAGAAAATGAATGAATGGCACGCACACCTTAAGATTAATCGTCCTGATGACGTCAATTAAGGCTGAAACCGCAACACGACGATGGATTTGAGAGGAATTTAAGAAGTCATTTTCGAAACGTTTTAAACAAAATGGAAATTGATTGTTTGAAATTGTTTCAGGTATTGTCATTTTCACTTTTTTTTTCATTCCATTTTGTTCAGCCTTCGATACCTTCTTGTTTATTCATTCTTCGTTTTTTTCTTCCGGTGTTATTCTGTAAATTATTATTTATTTTTTCTAGATTATTCTCCTCGCTATTTTTTTTCCGTTCTCTTGGTCACCCATTCGCTGTTCTACTCATTTAAATATTCTTCACCACTTCCATTTAATCTTCAACATTCTCCCATTGACTCATTCTTCGATATTCTCCGTCACACATTCTTCCCCCATTCTTCCATTCACTCATTTTTCACTATTTTTCCATTCACTCATTTTTTCCCATTCTTCCATTCACGCATTTTCCTCCCTTCATTCATCCATTATTCCCTGCTTATCATTTATCCATTCCTCAACGTTTTCCCATTCATTCATTCCTTCGTTCTTACAATTTCCCATCTCTAACTTCTCTATTTTCCCATCCATCCACCCTCTCATTCTTCACCACTTCCCTATTCATTCATTCTTCACTATACACCTCTCCATTCATACCTTCTTCTCTATCCACCACTTCCCCATTCATTAATTCCTCCCTATCCACCCGTTCATTCAACTCCGCGGTCCGCCTTTGTCACGCGCGCGCTGTTGACAGTCCCAACAGCAAGAGCGATAAAACGACGCAGTTAATATGAGGCGACGACTATGGGGTGGGGGGGGGGGGGGGGGCGAGGGTGAGGGCTGTTCGTGTAGGGGGGGGGGGGGGGGTTAGGGGATCGTTCGTGTAGGGGGAGTGTGAGCGCCTCGTGTATGGGGAAGTGAGCGGTTCGTGTAAGGGGGAGTGAGCGGTTCGTGTAGGGGGGAGTGAGCGGTTCGTGTAGGGGCGAGTGATCGGTTCGTGTAGGCGGGAGTGAGCGGTTCGTGTAGGCGGGTTAGGGGGGTGGACATGTAGAGGAGGGAAAAGTTGTTCATAAAATGGGGAAGAGCTGTTGGTACAAGGGTAAGGGGTGGATGTACGTGTTGCTCTTATAAAGCAAAGGGCAATGGTTCCTATAGGTTGTGGTTGGGTGGAGAAGGGGGGGGGGGGGTAGGTGTTGTTCCTACCAGGGAGCGTTGTCTTTTTTTTTTGGGGGGGGGGGGTTAAAAGGAGGAGTAAGGGGGTGGAGGGGGGGGGGCGGGGTGCTGTTCAAGTTTCAGATGAATCATTCCCTAATTCCGTTACAGAAAGTTTATCTTAAAATTATTTGATTTTATTTGAGCTGACTAATAAAGCTTAAAAGTCCCCAGATAAACCAAAATCCAAGTAATTGGTTTCATTCTAGATCTTTCAAAAAACTCCAATACTTCGGATCAACTTTACACAATCGCCAAAAATCCGAGAACACCAGAATTTAAAACAAGTGCCATTAACGTCCCTTCAAAGTCCATTATCAAACCCCAACATACACCTGCTTCCAAGTACTTTATTCTGACATCCGAGATAGATCATTTGGCGTTCCGAAAGGTTCAATACCGGGTCCTCGTTTAATCCCGGTGTACAAGCTGAAAAATAAGTAACGTTACTCTTTGCACGAACAAATATGAAAAAAATCGACGAATTGGTGTGGAATTGCGAGGCAAGGTAGTTAGCACCGTAAGGTGTTAGCAGAGAGAAGCGTTCATCCTCTTAATGAACACAAGTAAACGTTAGTTTTTTTTCTGACTGTACGTAAACAATATTACTGAATGCAAGGAGAACGTCAAGGTATATCTTACTTTCTAAGATAACGCCAATTTCCTCCTCTCTAATGAGGTTTTTATTCGCACTTTAAGTCACCTGGTTGTCGTCTGTTAAAAGCAGAAGAGCGACGAGTAAGCATTTTGTATCGCAGAAGAGAGAAAAAATGTATCGGAAAAAAAAGAGTACGAAAGAGCAATTTGAGAGAAAACCACTCAAATCGGGGATTATTTATACGGTATCTGTGTGATCTTTATCTGTGAAAGAAGGCATAAAAAGAAGAAAAAAAAGCTATAAGGTTTGCAATGACCTTCTATACTATAAACAAGCGAAGATATATTTACGTATATCATGCCATACATAACTTACTTGTGACATCTAACACCTTGAATTTGCATTGAACATGCAATATCCATACTCAGCGTATGACGAACAAATATACAGATTTCAGCAATAAACCTTTTCCATGCAATTAAATAACCAGAAAACGTAAATGTAAAGGAACTCTTGCCATAAATAAAATAAACCCAATGAATAAATACAATGAATAGATGTTGGAAATATGCCCTACCGCCGCACGCAAACAATTACTTGAATCATTAAAGCAATTAACACAAACCTGGTCCTAACCTCAAAATTTGCCCAGTAGATGTAATATGCTAATTAGTCAGCCATTAAGGCGATAATCTAGTGTAAATATGTTCATTAAGAAACTTAATAGTTTTCCGGGTTTCAAAATGTTGGTAAACAACTCAGGATTTTCCTTCGTTTGAACAAATAGTTGTAATGACGAATGGAAGAAATTATATTATGAAATAAGTACTCATAAAAGATAAAAAGCAAGACATGGCAGTAAGCCGTAACAATGAACTAATAAGAAAAACAAAAGCATTCATAAAATCAATAGCTATACATTCTGATAATAATCCCATTCACTGTACACAAATGCCAACATTAAAACTCATAAGAACTAAGCATTGAAATGAACTACCATGAATAGCTCCGGACGATTATAAAGGTGAATGAGCTGAGCGTTTTACAAACTAGATGACGCAGCATTTCAATCAAAATAGATTTCATTCATAAAATCCCTACGAACGTATAGATGGATCCACGTAGCGCGTGACGGCACAAACAGATTAGGTTTTCACTGATGAAATGGCAAAAATCATTTTTCCGTGTTGATAAAATAGTAAAAAGTAAATGAATAAACAGAAGAGCATAAAAATGATAAATAACAATATAAAAACATAGAAGTAGAATCCTCGTCATTACTCAAAAAACTTTAGACAAATACTTCGAAGGAAAGCGTTTTAGAAAATAGTGATGTGAAAATGCCATGCACAGGCTGGAACGCCTTGAACTGGCATAATACTAATCACTAAATTATGTTTGAAGCTTTCTAACTTTGGAAATCACGCCCTCTTTTTTAAAAAACAAACTCAGAATATGTATTTTTTTCATTTTGGAAATTACCTTCTTTCTTAAAACGAACACACACGAGAAATGAATCGAAAACAAGCAAACAAGGCACTCATTTAAAAAGAAAAGAAAAAGAAAAAAAAAAAACATTCCAAGTGATTATCCCAATACCTTACTTTCGAAATCGATGTCCAGAATCCATTACCATTTATAATACAAAGGGGACCCCAATGACGATAATGGGACGGCGGTGTTCGAGTTGATAAGGTCTTTTGGATCTCAATGGTTGCACTGACAGGTAGCTAAATGCGGTTCAATTTAAGAGATAGTTAGTGGTTTGGTGGAGTGTGGGGGGAGGGGGGGGGGGGGGAGGGGGGAAGGGAAGAAGGGGGGGGGGTGTATTGGGCAATTGGGCGTGATATCAAAGCTCTCTGAAGTGTATCGCATGCTATAGGTGTGCCTGATACTCAGCTGATATTATACTGTTCCTTAAAATGCATGTCGTAAATTTGTACAAAAGTTTTTTAAGGGATATTTCTACAGAGAACAATAAAAATAGCAAATGAATAAAATAAAATTAAACAATAAAAACATCTATGAGAAGGAAAAACAAAAATCAAGCGACATCCCGGAACAGAAAAAAGAAAAACGAAATTCAACCAAATAAAGTGTCAGGATTTTTAGGCTAAAAAAAAGTGCCATCATTTTTAGGTTATGCGTTTAAAAAAGTGTCCTAATTTTTCGGCTATGCGTTCCATTTCGTACCGTAGTTGTATTTCACTTTTCATCTACGTTACGGTATTATCTTACAAAACATATTTAAAAAAAAAGACCACATTCCCATCACGACTCCTGTATTGTGTTTCGTATCTAAGGCCCTCTGTGGGAACCAGTCAGGCTGCATGTTTTGCCTGAGGGATGGATGGATAGATGAGCTGATGGAGAATCGGATAGCTGTACAGATGGATCGTAGGGAAGGATTATGAATACAAAGATGAACGGATAGATAAACTGATGGATAGTTGGATACCTGAATAGATGGATCGTAGGAGTGGATTATGGATACATAGATAGACAGACAGATTAATTGCATGGATAGTTGGATAGCTGAACAGATGGGCAGATGATGGATATATCGATGAATGGATAACCGAGTAAATGGATATATGGATAGATAGGTAATTTGATAGTTAGACAGCTGTACATAAGGATTGTAGGGTAGATGTTGGATATATGGATAGATGGATAAATCAATAGATGGATAAGTGTAGAGATGGATAGGTGGGTAACTGAATAGAGATAGAGGGATCGATTGATGAATTGATGGATAGTCGGATAGCTGGGTAGATGCAGAGATAGATGAGTAAGTGAGTCGATGGATAAATGGATGATTGAATATCTGAACATTCAGATAGATGGATAGACGGGTATTAGATAGCTAGATTGAACATAGATAGACAGATTCCTGACGTTATCGGGATGTGGAAATCGACCTCAAGAAAACTTGTTTGCGTGGCGAAGTAAATTATGCGGAGAAAAGAGATGAGAAAGGAAGAAGAAGAAGAAAAAGAAGAAGAAGAAGAAGAAGATGAAAAAGATGATGATGAAGATGAAGAAGAAGAGGTATAAGAAAAAAAGAAAAGGAAATGAAGGAGAAAGAAAAAAAAGAAACAAAGAGAGAAAAGGGAGAGAGAGAAACAAAATGAATAATAATAAAAAAGGTGATGGTGAAGAAGGTTATAAGTGATGGAATTAATAACTGTTATAATAACAACAATAATAACAACAAACATGGAAGAATAAGAAAAAAAATTGCGAAAACCTACTTATTCCGAAAAAAATCAAATGCAACAGTGCCACAGTCTGAAAAAAGAGGAGAGACAGACAGTGCCAGACACGCAGCGACGCAGAGTGCCAACGCGGTCGAGAAAGTGAAGAAGGGCGAGGGACGAGAGTGCCCGGAGCGAGTTAGTGTCACATAACCACCCGGTAATATGATTAGGGTGACAAGGGTGGGGTGAGGGCGGCGGAGAATGGGCAGCGAGGAAGGAGGGTGACAAGGGGAGAGGGTGAGGAGAGAGAGGGGAGAAAGGGGGAGGAAAGAGTGGGGAGGATGGGAGAGGGAAGGGGAGCTAGGAAAGAGGGGGAAGGGTGGGAGAGGGAAGGGGAGCTAGGAAAAAGGGGTGAGAAGGGGAGAGGGTGAGGAGAGAGACGGGAGAAAGTGGGAGGAAAGAGTGGGGAGGTTGGGAGAGGGAAGGGGAGCTAGGAAAGAGGGTGGGAAGGGGGAGAAGGAAGGGGAGCTAGGAAAGAGGGTGGGAAGGGGGAGCAGGAAGGGGAGCTAGGAAAGAGGGTGGGAAGGGGGAGAAGGAAGGGGAGCTAGGAAAGAGGGTGGGAAGGGGGAGAAGGAAGGGGAGCTAGGAAAGAGGGTGGGAAGGGGGAGAAGGAAGGGGAGCTAGGAAAGAGGGTGGGAAGGGGGAGAAGGAAGGGGAGCTAGGAAAGAGGGTGGGAAGGGGGAGAAGGAAGGGGAGCTAGGAAAGAGGGTGGGAAGGGGGAGAAGGAAGGGGAGCTAGGAAAGAGGGTGGGAAGGGGGAGAAGGAAGGGGAGCTAGGAAAGAGGGTGGGAAGGGGGAGAAGGAAGGGGAGCTAGGAAAGAGGGTGGGAAGGGGGAGAAGGAAGGGGAGCTAGGAAAGAGGGTGGGAAGGGGGAGAAGGAAGGGGAGCTAGGAAAGAGGGTGGGAAGGGGGAGAAGGAAGGGGAGCTAGGAAAGAGGGTGGGAAGGGGGAGAAGGAAGGGGAGCTAGGAAAGAGGGTGGGAAGGGGGAGAAGGAAGGGGAGCTAGGAAAGAGGGTGGGAAGGGGGAGAAGGAAGGGGGAGCTAGGAAAGAGGGTGGGAAGGGGGAGAAGGAAGGGGAGCTAGGAAAGAGGGTGGGAAGGGGGAGAAGGAAGGGGAGCTAGGAAAGAGGGTGGGAAGGGGGAGAAGGAAGGGGAGCTAGGAAAGAGGGTGGGAAGGGGGAGAAGGAAGGGGAGCTAGGAAAGAGGGTGGGAAGGGGGAGAAGGAAGGGGAGCTAGGAAAGAGGGTGGGAAGGGGGAGAAGGAAGGGGAGCTAGGAAAGAGGGTGGGAAGGGGGAGAAGGAAGGGGAGCTAGGAAAGAGGGTGGGAAGGGGGAGAAGGAAGGGGAGCTAGAAAAGAGGGATGAGAAGGGGAGAGGGTGAGGAGAGAGAGGGATGAAAGGGGGAGGAAAGGATGGGGAGAATGGGAGAGGGGTGAGAAGGGAAGAGGGTGACAAGAAAGAGGGGAGAAATGGGGAGGTTGACAAGGAGGGGGAACAAGGAGGGGGAACAAGGAAACGGGGGCATGGTAGAGAAGGTGGTGAGGAGTGAGAAGAGGAGAATAGCAGAGGGAAGGGAAGCAGGATAGAGGGATGACAAGAAAGAGGGGGAAAGGAGGGAGGAGATAACAGGGGGAATGGAAAGACTGGGTGGGGAGAGTGGCAGAGGGAAGGGGAGAGGGTGATAAGAGAGAGGGGGGAAGGAGGGAGAGTGGAGATGAGGAGGTGAGGAAAGCATGAGAGAGAGGGGGGGGGGGGGGGGGCGGGGGAGGATGACCAAAGCAGGGAAAAGGGCGAGCAGGGGAGAGCAACACAGAAAGGGGAGAGAAACGGAGAAGTTGACATGGTGGGGAGGATGACAGACGGGAAGGGAACCAGGAGAGGGGGTGACACGAAGGAATAGAAAAAAGAAGAAGGGAAGACGAGATGAAGAGGGTTACCCAGGAAGGAGTGACAAGGATATAAGATGACAGCGGGAAGGAGAGGAAGATGGGGTGAAAGGGAAGAAGATACCAGGAGAGAGGCGAGAAAAGCAGAGGGTGGGGAGCGGGGGTGACAAGGAGAGAGAGATCAAGAAGAAAGGGGAAAGGGTGATAATGACAAGGGAGAGGGATGAAGGGAAGGAGTGTCACAAGGAAGGGAGCGACAGAGAACAGGGAAGGAGGGAGGGAGGGAGGGAGGGAGGGAGGGAGGGAGGGAGGAGGGGGTAAGGGAGGGAGGAAGGGAGGGGGAGGGAGGGAGGGAGGGAGGGGAAGAGAGAGAGAGAGGGAGAGATAGAGATAGAAATAGAGATAGAGAGAGAGAGAGAGAGAGAGAAGAGAGAGAGAGAGAGAGAGAGAGAGAGAGAGAGAGAGAGAGAGAGAGAGAGAAGGGGGACATTTTTTAGGAGCAGGCGGAAGGGCTCAGGGAAGTCTCGCAAGGTCACCCTCTCTCCCCCACCTTCCCCTAATACCCCTAATACCCCTACTACCCCCTCTCTCCTCCCTACCCCCACCCTCCTCCTTAGCTTCATACTTTTCATTCCTCACTCCCCTAGGTCGCTCCACCTGCCTTCACCTGTGTTAATTACTACCCCTCGCTCTCTAATAATATAATCAGCGGCGGACACAGCTGAAGGTGCTGCCGAGGGGTACCTGAGGCTTCTCGGGCACGGGAGTGTGGGTGGGGGTTGGGGGGGGGGGTTAGTGGGAGTGGGGGGGGAGTGGAGGGGGGGTTAAAGTGCGGGGGTGGGGAAGGGGGGGAAGAATTTCGACACCCAGCGCCCCTCTCTCTTTACGTATCTCTGCGGTTTTTACTCCCTCGTTCTCTTCCTACAACACATTGTAATAGAAAACACACGTAAGAAAAAAAGGGAGAGGGAAGAAACAAGGAAAAGAAGATGTAAGAGAGAAAAAGAAAAAGAAAGAAAAGAAGGAAAGAAATGAGATTTTTATTTAAAAAAAAATAAAACGTTTTCTAGAATATTCTTTCACTTCTTTAACAAACAACAAATTACGAAAACCGATATAATTCAGTGAATTACACATTATCAGACTAAAATTTATAAAAATATACAAATAAAATAATTAAAAGAAACTGTAATATTGCATGTTTTATCCTTGTGTCCTGGACATGTTGCAAAGACATCATTCGTATGCAAGGATTCCCATGCAACATTCTTCATCTTATTAAATATTCAACAGCTTGCGTAATGTTATTTAGCAATTTGATTATGAAGCTGAGAGTTCCAAACAATAAAGATTTCATTATCTCTAAAATTACGATTAAGAAATATTTTTTTTCTAATCGCTCGACGGCAATTTTAATAAATACAAATAATACAAAATCATATAAAAATAAATTTACTTAATCATTTCACAATTATCAGCCTTATTATCATTATACATATCTTGATTGTTATTATTTGTTATTTTTTTTTTAAATTAGGCTGGACACATCCATTATTTATTGCTGTTGCTTATAGTGCGTTTAAGTAATAATTTTACCAGCATAATAATTGCAATTGTGTCATTGTTTTGAATTGACAAATTCATCATCATCATCATCATGCTAACGAAAAGAATCAACAAACAAAAAACAAAACTATTATATCGCTGCAGACAAACAAACAAATAAATATATAAACGAAACTGAAAGCAAAAACATAGGAAGGAAAAAAAAAAAGAAGAAATCGAATGCCAAACAGAAGAATAAATCGGTTTCTCCTTCGCCCTGTACGTCCGCCTTCGCAACCCCCTCCCCTCCCCCCCCTCTCCCTCCGCTCCCCTACCCCTCCCCCCCCCCTCCCCTCCATGCCCACCCAAACTGAGCCTCCTCAACTGCAATATAAAAAAATGTTACCTGGCAACCTACCCCCCTCCCCCTCCCCCTTTGCAACCCACCCCCTAATTACCTAGCCAATCATGCAAAACCGGACTCATTACTAACCTCTCCCCCCTCTTCCCCCCCCCCCACTATCTCTCTCCTTCCTCTCCCCCCCTCCCCCCTTCCCTCGCTCTCCTTCCTCATCCCATCCCTCGTCCTTCTTCCTCTCTCCCGCCTCTCTCTCTCTCTCTCTCTCTCTCTCTCTCTCTCTCTCTCTCTCTCTCTCTCTCTCTCTCTCTCTCTCTCTCTCTCTCTCTCTCTCCTTCTCCCCCCCTTTCTCTCTCTCTCTCCTTCTCCCCCCCTTTCTCTCTCTTTCCTCTTCTCCCCCCTTTTTTCCCTTCTTCTTCCCCCTCTCCCCCTCTCTCCCCTTTTATCCTATCTCACTTCCCTGTCTGCTTCTTTCTTCGTCATTCTCTTTCTCTCTGTGTTTATCTAAATCTCTTTTTTTCTGCCTACACATGTATATTAAATTTCGCTGTGTTGATCTCACCCTCTTTTTCTTTTTCTCTCTTCCCTCCCACCTTCTACTTCCTCATGTTCCTCTATCCTTCCTCTTCCTTGTCCTCTCCTTCTCCCTTCTCTTTCCCTCCTCTCTCTCTCCTTCTCCCATTTTCCCTCCTCCCCCCTTACCCTTACGTTTACCCTCCTCCTCCCTCTCTCCCTTACCCTCACCCTCTTTCTCCTTCTCTCCCTCCCCCTCCCTCTCTTTTACCCTTCCCTCTCCCTCTCTTTCTCCCCCTCTCCCTCCCCCTTGCCTTTCCCCGTCCCTCTCCTTCTCCTCCTCCTCCTCCTTCTCACCCTTACCCTCCCCCTCCTTCTCCTTCTCTCCCTCCCCCTCCCTCTCCCTCTCTTTCTCCCCCTCTCCCTCCCCCTTGCCTTTCCCTGTCCGTCTCCTTCTCCTCCTCCTCCTCCTTCTCCCCCTTACCCTACCTCCCCCTCTCCCTCTCTCTCTCCCTCTCTCTCTCCTTCTCCCTCTCCCTTTTACCCCCTTAAGAAAGACACGACGGAGCAATAAACCGAGGGGACAGCCCCTTGTGTCTGTGTGTATAATTTAGTTAATTCGCGGAGGTGACTCTTGGTCGAAAATCGCGTTTAGGCTTCTTCTATAAGGGGCTGGGCGCAGATTACCAGGTTTTGTGTGAGGCTCGGGGAGGTGTGTGTGTGTGTGTGTGTGTATGTGTGTTTGTGTGTATGTGTGTGTGTGTGTGTGTATGTGTGTGTGTGTGTGTGTGTGTGTGTGTTTGTGTGGGTGTGTGTGTTTGTGTGTCTGTGTGTGTGTGTGTGTGTATGTGTGTGTGCGCGCGCGCAAGTGAGTGTATATTTGTATGCAGGTTTGTATTCCTGGATGCTTACATACAGTGTAGACGTACACACGCACGTAAAATGTACACCCCAATCATGTACACCCCACCCCGCCCGTGTTTGGCCGACCGTCTGAACAAATGCATGACTGCAGCGAGGCGAATCCCATGCGTGAATGACGGGGCACAAATGGTAATGTTATCCCACCTGTTGTGACGTTTTCTGTTCCTGTCAGTTGGGCTCCGGCTGAGGGACAGGGAGTGGGTTGATGCTTTATCTTACGCAAACAAACGAGTCAAATTTCTCGTTTTATAATGATTTGGGAAAAAAATGGGAGGGGGTTTCACTAGAGGGAAATTGTGTTGGAGTGAGACTTTTTACCTTATATAAACGGATATACTTTCAGATTTTTTCGTAGTCATGGTTAAGAAATTAGTAGAGACTTTAAGATAATGGAAGGGTTCGCTATCGGTACATTTTCTTTTTTCAATGAAATAAATAAATATTAGTTTGATAATACCATAATTAAACACAGATTTAATTATTCAACTCATAAAGTTATGATTTTATAATTTTCTTAAACAGAAAACGAGCCCAAAATTTATACAGCAATAAATAATTAGATGTATTCTAACAAGAGAATACAAAGAGATAAGTTTTTACCAATCTTTATCAGAAATTAATAAATAAACAAAAGTGTATAATTTGCGAATAACAGATAACTGTTCACGTAAAAGAAAGTGTTTTAGCCACACCCTTTTCTCACGGAAAAGTCGTATTTTACTTCACAATAAAAGTTATACCACATTGGCAAAAGGATGAAAAATAAACCAAATAATTTGATATCCTTTTGCAGTAGTTCTAAAATCAACTTTTCAACTCTACAGTTAAATATATAAGAAAAGTGCAATACACGTTTTATAATACCTACGAAATGATCCACGAGAATTTATATCGATACATGAAAATTCATATAGATAAGATATCCTAAAAAGACATAAATGTTTCTATAAAATATAAACATCTCTGTCCAAAAAAGAAAGTTCTGATGAAAGCAAGGCACAGAAAACGGAAAATGTGAATACATCTCAAATTATGCAAATACCGCCCAAACATACATGCATACATACATACACATACACACACGTGTATGTGTATAGCTATATACTTAAAAAACGACTAAAAAAGTATGCATTCCTAAAATGTAAATATTCCTATAAACACACACACACACACACACACACACAAACACTCATACACATCTGCATATTCCTAAAATAACCACAAGCAAACCCCCACCCCACCCCCCACCCCCCAAAAAAAAAAAAAAAAAAAAAAACTATAAATATTCTTTAAAAGTCTCCATCTCGACGGCGGTGACTGGGCCGCCCCGGGGAACAGAGGGTGACACAGACGAAGGTCAGGTAAGGAGACAGAACAGACGCCCAGATGCCCGCCCTCGACCCTTGCAGCAGCGAGGGCACCCTTACACCCTTACATCTGCTCTCCCCTATCGCATCACCCTCCTTTCTCCCCTTTTATTTCACCCTTCCATGCTTCCCTTTCTTGATTTTCTGCGTACGTTTGTCTCGTCTGCTTTCGTTTCTCTGTTTTGTTTTTATTTATCTTTTTTTCTTTCATTTCTCTCTTTTGCTTTCATTTTTTTTTTTTAAATTTAATTTCTCTTTCATCCTTTCTATCATTTTGTTTCATGATTTTGAATTGTCTTGTTTTATTCTTTTAATTCCCTTTCTCACTTTTCTCCCTCCCATATATAGCTCCTGTTCCTTTATTTCACCTTTCTCCGTCCCTTTCCACCCTCCTGATTCCTTATCGCTTCCCCTCTCATTCCTTTCTTTCTCCTTACCTCGCCCTTCTCCTATCCCTTTTCTCAGACTTATCTCTTCCCCCTTTCTCCTTATCTCACCTTTCTTCTTCCCTTTTCCCTGTCTTTCTTAACATTCTCCCTCCTTTCTTTCCACCCTCCTCCCTTACGTCCTTCCCTCACGCTTTCCTCATCTTCCTTCTTTTAGCACTTTCTTCCCTTTTGTCCCAACCATCATTTTCAATCAATTTCCTTTTCTCGTCTCTCCAT